>NC_064614.1:481338750-481642679 GCF_023898315.1 Schistocerca nitens | reverse complement strand
TTCAAAGATAATATTGGAACGCCTTTACTGTTCACGTTTTGAAAGAGTATAAATGAAGTGGTGGATGAGGTCGGAATACCGTGAGGCTACTCGTGGATGAAGCTATTGTACACGGGAACGTCGGCACGCCAAATAATTGTAGGGAAATTCAGTACGACGTGAAGCGGATTGTAGGGACTAACAATTAGCAACGACCATAAATAAATAAAACGTATTGCGAGTAAATACAGCAAAACACGCACCCGTTACTAGATTATATGATTTTCGATTAACTCCTGAAAACAATAAAAACCGTAAAATACTTTATCTATGACACTGAATCCGAAGCCATCTAAAGTGGAACAATCACATAAAATCAATTTTGGGAAAAGCAGATGATAGATTTTCTGGAACAATGAATGAATTTAAGAGATGACTTCGTTTACCTTATGACCACGGACAGTATAAGTCGGTTGCGTCAGTTCAATCACTAGTTCTTTGCCCCAACGCCTATCTGGAGATATACAGGGTGAATAGCCTGGAACTTGCACCGCAAATATATCGGAAGTGGAAAGTGCTACTGATGCGCGGTTTTCACAGAATGGATTACCAGTCAGGGGCTCGTATTGTTAGCCAATAAACTGATTGTAATAATTCTTAGGAAGAAAATTTTTTATGCAAACATTCACTTTTTTAAATGGAACAATGTCTATTGACACTTACTAACTGGAAGTAGGTTAGGTTAGGATGTAAGCGGTGTTTCTTGCAGGATTCTAGTGCAAGATTCTGAGAAGTTTCCACATCGACGTGGCCGAGCGGTTCTAGGCGCTTCAGTCCGGAACCGCGCGACTGCTACGGTGGCAGGTTCGAATCCTGCCTCGGGCATGGATGTGTGTGATGTCCTTAGGTTAGTTAGGTTTAAGTAGTTCTAAGTTCTAGGGGACTGATGACCTCAGATGTTAAGTCCCATAGTGCTCAGAGCCATTTCCACATTGACACTTGTTTCTTGCTTTCAACCTATGTAGTTGCAACGTGCGATGTTTCTAGGTTTGCTTATAGTGTGCTTGTGTGTTCCCTGAGTGCAATGAGACTTGCTAGTCAGTTAGTGTATTAACAGTCCAAGCACTGGGTCGTGGTTGGACGATGTGATTTACCAACGCAGAAAAAGCCGAAATGCTAACGGTGTACGGTGAGTGTCGGAAGAATGCAGTTTGCTCTTGTATTGTGTATGCGTCAAGATATCGCAATAGAAGTCAACCATCTTGGCTATTACTTATCAACCTCTTCAACCAGTCACGTGAAAGTGACAGCGTAACATCTAGGCAACGTACCAGAAGTAAGCAAGTGACGATAGAAGAGGGGGGAAATTAATGTTTTTGCTGCTGTTGCAGTTGAACCGCATGTTTACTCCTGCGCAACAGCACAAGGAAGTGGCAATAGTCAGACAAGTGTCCTAGGCATTCTCCATCGACATAGGTTCCACCTCAGTCACACCTCTCTGCATCATGAGCTGCATGGAAACGATGAGATCTGACGCCAGTAGGTTTTATTCTGTGGGGAAAACTGAAAGACGCTGTCTACACGGACATACCAACCACACCCGGTGATATGCAGCAAGCAAACCTGCCAACTTTCAAAAACAGAAATCCAGAAGATCCCAAAACCGCAAAAATTTGACGCGTGGATGCGTCGCAAGGTGTTCAGACATAGCGAGAAAAGACTACACAGAAGGAGATTATAAATAATATTGACACATATAATGTAGGCTACACTTTAAGATCACTATTTTCGAACTTAGAAGTTAGGTACATACACAAGTTACCTGCTGATGAGTTTTCATTTGTTGTCAATTAACATTGGGAACAGTTCACACACTACACAAAAGTGAGCTTTTCTGCACTTGATTTTGCAAGCCACAATATGAACGACACTGTCAAAACCGCTGAACTGAACATTTATTTACACTTAATTATGAAATTTTCTCAAGTTCACAAAACACTGGCTATATTCCATCACAGGTTGCAGAGGACAGATGGAGATGAGTAACTTTCTTCAGAAATTCTGAAGGAAAACATATTCATGTATCATGGACCACTGCTGCTTGTTTTCAAAACAGAAAGATTCCAGTGTTTCATTCGAGATGGAGGACCTAAACTGTTCTAACCGTTTATGAATTTGAGGGGAAGCACTCTGAAGTGCAGAAATGAGATTCTCAAATACTGGAATGACAGCACACAGGAAAGCACAGTGTGACTTGTTTACGCTTGAAGAGTGAAACAAACAGTTTTTCTTCACAGGTTTGAATAATGCTGCTGTTCTTTAACACAGGAGTGTCACAGTTTGTGGCAGATGCAAATATCTTGGGGGCAACCATTTCTGATGACACGATATCCTTCCGCTTTCCATGGTCTTTAGAACCACCAATCTCAGCTTTTGGGAGTGTAAACGATATTAAACTACTTGATGCACACTGAGCACTAACACGCACCTCATCTTCAAAGAACCAAACTAATGGATCCCAATGCTCAAACAGTCTCTGCGGGTACTTCCCTAAAGATAGTCATGTTTTAATATCTTCTTGTCGTGAAGCTCTTGGAATTTCTTAAGGCGTTCCTGCCTCTTGCAACTCTTTTCCAAATAATAGAAAATGTTTACTAGAAGTTCATCAATCTTGACAAGCAAATTGCTTGTAACTATCTCAGCAACCAAGTTAAATCAAATGACATGAGCAACCCAGCACAAATACGTATGCTGTGATTCCCTTAAAACAGCAGCAACCCCATTTTTCTTTCCACTCAGGACTGTAGCATTGTCTGAACAGAACGCTGGACAAATTTCAATTGGATTTTGCAATACTCCAACTGTGAAATTAACATTCTCAATACTATTTCCTGTTGAATCAACGACCAGAGCTGGGACAGACAGCACCGAAGTAACTATCTTTTTCTGCTTTTCCTCAAAACAGGCGACGACTCAGGGATAAAGCTTAGCATTACTGTCATTGCTCCCATCTCTGGCCAAAGTAAATGGTCCACGTTGCATGCAACTATTGAGTTCATTTCTTGAATCTGTAACCATTTCTTTCAAAATATGTGAAGTCTTTGTAAGGCCACAACCGTATCTTTTTGCGATTTCCGAACCAGAGAACATTTTCTTAAAAAGGGCACCAGCATGATCAGCAGCAGCTAACGGAATATTATGTTCCATTAAAAATGAAGTGAATAAACATTCTAATCTTATTAGATCAAGGTCAGCTCCAGGAATGATAAAAAATGAATCAATTTTCCTACAATTTTCTCATTGGAGGCGTGTTTAACGGATTTAATATGATTTATTTATTCAGTTCTTCCTCTGTGAGCAATGTTTATACCACACAAACACATAGAACAGATCGCATAATACACGGAAATTCAGCAGAATATGCATCCCTGACTTTTGATATTGTTTCTTAGTTGAACTCGTCACGAAAACACTAAATCGCACAAAAATTCGTCACACAGTTGCACGAATACCAGAACATACAGCAAACACCGCATACAAAAAGCTTTCCCGCTCACATGCTGTCAAGGACACAGAGTATGCAGCAATAATCTATGAGATGTATTATCGATAGAACGTTCGATCGCCTTTCGACGGCGGTGTTTCAAACACACGGAGTTAATGACAGAAGTAATATTCTGAGAGAAGGGATTATCGATCATGTTATCGGTTGACTTTTAGCCGAATTTCAAACACTAGCATCTCAGAAATTATCGAAAGTCAGTACTGAAATGCGATAAGAATGCAGAGGGCGGGAACAAGCCTGGGAGTTGAAAATCCGGAAAAAACGGGTGTTCATCCGGAAAACCGGAAGACTACCCCAAAATCCGGAAATCTTCTCGGAAAACCGGAAAACTTGGCAAATACGAACGAGGTATTACTGCAGTCTGCTCGGACTATCTCTGCTGAAATGCTAGCACGTGTGAAGCAGTCGTTCCATACCAGACTGGAAGCATGTACTGCTGCTGCTGGTGGTGGTGGTGGTGGTGGTGGTGGTGATGGCGGTCGTCGTCATTTTGAACACAACTACTGACGGTCAGTTATCTCATTACTTGTCAGAATCCACCTAACTAGTGTACGCATTGGGGTGTTCTTTAGGATGTGCTATCACAGATATTTGTACAAATGTCGGTGTGGGAATTTTTCAAAATACGATATCTCTTAGACCACTCGCACAAGAACCTGCAACAAACACCACCGACATTCTAATTTACCCTAGTTCTAGTTTGTTAATATCAACAGGCATCGTTCCATTTTAAAATGTGTGTGTCTGTGCAAAAATATATTAAGTATTATTACAGTATGTTTATTGGTTAACAATACTACATTCTGCTACCAATCCACTCGTGAAAACCTAGATCAATATTTGCGATGCAAGTTTTAGGTGGTTGATCCTGTATACCGCTCTCTGTCTGCTTCTGCATAAAATCCACATGCTACCACGTTATCGCAAAGTCTATTTAAAAAATGTAATGGAAACATTGCTCTACTATAGTCTCCTATAAAAGGAATCACCTAGACTTCGTTTTTGTTTTCTAACCAGTATTTAATTTAGCCGTTTGTGCTAAGGTTATGCAAGCACCTCCGTCAATGGTGAGACTGTTGAGGACAGTGCGCTAACTATTATCTGAAAAGAGGTAGGCAAACATCTGATATTGCAAATAGAAACATACCAACATTACGAAATAAAAATACGTTGAACAAATATGAGAACGGCTAGAATGGGATTTTAACAACTGTCTCCGCCATAGTGAGTCCAAAACTGTGCCACTATGTCAATTCGTTAACTTATTTATCAGGTATCACGGGACCATAAGAGCCGAAGCTACACTACGTGATCGAAAGTATCCGAACACCTGGCTGAAAATGACTTCCAAGTTCGTGGCGTCCTCCATCAGTAATGCCGGAATTCAATATGGTGTTGGCCCACCCTTAGCCTTGATGACAGCTTCCACTCTGGCAGGCATACGTTCAATCGGGTGCTGGAAGGTTTCTTGGGGAACGGCTGCCCATTCTTCACGGAGTGCTGCGCTGAAGACACGTATCGATGTCGGTCGGGGAGGCCTGGCACGAAGTCGGCGTTCCGAAACATTCCAAAGGTGTTAGATAGGATTCAGGTCAGGACTCTGTGCAGGCCAGTCCATTACAGGGATGTTATTGTCGTGTAACCACTCCGCCACAGGCCGTGCATTATGAACAGGTGCTCGATAGTGTTGAAAGATGCAATCGCCATCCCCCAATTGCTCTTCAACAGTGGGAAGCAAGAAGGTGTTTAAAACATCAATGTAGGCTTGTACTGTGATAGTGCCATACAAAACACGAGGTGCAAGCCCCCTCCATGAAAAACACGACCACACCATAACACCATCGCCTCCGAATTTTACTGTTGGCACTATACACGCTGCCACATGGCGATCATCGGGCATTCGCCATACCCGCACCCTGCCATCGAATCTCCACCTTGCGTACAGTGATTCGTCACTCCACACAACGTTTTTCCACTGTTCAATCGTCAAATTTTTACTATCCTTACACCAAGTGAGGCGCACAACGTTTTTCCACTGTTCAATCGTCCAATGTTTACGCCCTTTACACCAAGTGAAGCGTCGTTTGGCATTTACCGGCGTGATGTGTGGCTTATGAGCAGCCGCTCGACCATCAAATCCAAGTTTTTCACCTCTCGCCGAACTATCATAGTAATTGCAGTGGATCCTGATGCAGTTTGGAATTCCTGTGTGATGGTCTTTGTAGATGTCTGCCTATTCACATCAGCACCCTCTTCAACTGTCGGCGGTCTCTGTCAGTCAACAGACGAGGTCGGCTTGTATGTGTCCCTTCATGTTTCCACTTCACTATTAGATCGGAAACAGTAGATCTAGCGGTGTTTAGGAGTGTGGAAATCTCGCGTACAGACGTATGACAAGTGACACCCCATCACCTGCCCACGGTCGAAGTCCATGAGTTCCGCGAAGCATCCCATTCTGCTCTCTCATGATATGTAATGTCTACTGAGGTCGCTGATATGGAGTATCTGGCAGTAGGTGGCAGCACAATGCACCTAATGTGAAAAACGTGGTGGGTGGGATACATTTGATCACATAATGTATTTGATCCTGGGACGCGTCGTTTCACAATTTACAGAAGACTAATTAGAAAATTTATAATCGAAAGCGTCTATAGAATTAATTAAAGACGATCATATTGTGAGAGAAAATACGAATAAATAAGACTTCGCAGAGAGAAGTACTATGATGACGTCTTAAGTAGAATAGATGGAATCTGTCATAGAAACCTTTTGCATTTCCAATTAATGGCTTGGTGATCACTCAATATGGTCATTTCGGCTGGAAGAGTATTGAAAATGAAACCTGCTAATTAATGTACACCCTTCTGTACAACAATGAAGAAAGTGTTATCCAAACGCAAGTCGTTTGTCGGTCTAGTATTCACTGCATGAATGTTGCGGTTTCTTCTGGATGAGTCGATATCGTTCACAAGAAACTCGTGATGGAGTGTATAGGAACGGCAAAGTTAGAATTATGAGGTACCTGAACGGTGGCCTGTTCTTCTATTACTGCAAACTGTTTCGCAGAAAAGACAGGTCAGGTTATCCAGGCAACGGCACTTATATATTGAAAGAGGCTCATCATAGCAGGCGGGAGGCATGATCTAGTTACAGGAAGCTGCGGACAACGTAACTGATTTACCTACATTTCAAGTAACAAAATTCTTATTTAGTTATAAGCGAAGAACAAATCCTGCGCCCCTCGAAAGCGGCAACGAAATATGATGTGCTGAAATGAATGAAAGCCAAAGTTATCCACTAACTGCTAGCGACGAAAGTGTTTTTGGCATTAACTGAAACAAAGCGAAAATGTCAACAGCGATTTCTGCGATCGAGGCCCAGTACGTCACGGAAACATGCAAGTTATAGGGATTAATAATGCTAAAGGCTGTATAACTGTGACCTACCGTACTCCTTTTCATAATTTTGACCCACCATAAACTTACCTAGCAGAGCACATAGATTCTTAATGTTTAACATGTCGCAAAACGTCAACGTCATACAAGGCATCTCAGACAGATTCAACAAGGGTGGTTCCACAATATAAACGTCGAAACTTTTCCCTTCTAGTGCGTCCATGCTGTGTTTCTACACCATTATTTTGTACAATAAAACAGTTTCCCATATGAGAAGATTCAGCCTGTGAAAATGAGTGGTGGTGTGCTTACAAGGTACAAAGTATACACAACTGCTACAGAAAGATGAAACATCGGTCAGTTTCCTCGCCTCAAGTATTCAGTCACTGCGAAGATACAGACGGTTCCTACCAGTATAATGCGACACTCCACACAGATACAATAACTCGCGCAAAATAATTTAAATGTTACGTTACTGACGGCCTCATGTTTATTATTGTAACTTGTTTTTGTTTATTACTCCTTTCGATTGGTATTCTATTCCACATATCGCCTATTTCCTCACTGTATTCACAGCAGAAAAGTACACTAAATATGCTAAGAATAAACTGATGAACAGCACGTGGAAGACGTAGGAGGGAAGTAAGTCATCTGCTCATTTCCCTGCGGGGGGGGGGGGGGGGGTACTTGCTTCGCTAACTATCCTGGCGAAAAGCATTTTCAGCGAACGAAAGATGCCCGTGAGTTTAAGTTGGCAAGAGGCGAGGTCATGTTCACAAAAACCGAAACTGATTCCATCACGGGCACTAAAAAAGTGGCCTCAACCTGCAGTTCAAGTTATTTGTATTCGCGCATGCCAACTGGGAGAGGAGGAAAAAGACTTGTCCAGAATAAAGATAAAAACAAGTAACTGAAGGCAGCTTGTAGCTTTAGATGTACTGTAGGTTATGCTACATGTAACAGGAAATTTTACAACCTTTTGCAAGACAAACACGTATACTTACACGGAGCGGGGGTAAAGTTCTTATCCCTAAATGCAGGGTGAAGAATAATAAAACGTTATCTGATAACTGACAAAAGAAAGAAAACATGACATACAAAAATCCACGTTTTGGTAGATTCTCGAACGTTTATGTCAGGCAAGACGGGCTCGATATACGAGTAAACAACTAGAACGAAAGTTAACAAGTAAGAAAGACTTATTTCACGCGAAGTAATAGGCGAGGCAATGGAGAAAAGGGCAAAAGAACTAGAAAATGATGTGCAATGGTGATGAATATATATAGTTGATGCATAACTTCGCCGCGTTTTTGTTTTGCATGTTGGTGCACTGGTTGCTATAGGTTCATTTGTTGATTGTCATTCTTTATTTTTAGTTTACTGTTGCTATCTGAGTTTACATATTGTCATTTTGAGATAGCGAGTGGAGCTGTGGACGCCAGAAAATGAGGTGCCAAGTTGCGAAACAGGAACATTTCCGACATGTTCTTTTGATTGAGTCAAATAGAGGCGTTGACAGCATCGAAGGCAGGAAGAAACATTTGCGCCATGTATGGAAATAATGTCATTGGACAGAGCAGGACAAAAAAATGTTTTTCTCGTTTAAGGAGTAACGTTTTGACATTAATAACTGTCCACGTTCAGTAAGACTTTTGGGGGTTTGATTAAGATCGTTCAAATGCATTAATCCACAATGATCCACGTCGCTGTACTAGAGAACTGGCAAACTACGATCATTCAAAGATTGTGAGACATTTACGTACAATGGGGAGGGTTCAAAAATCGGGTGTATGGGTCCGCATGCTCTAAGCCAAAATCAAAAAATCAGCAAGTGATCATATGTACAGCTCTGTTTGCTCGCCATCAATTGGTTCCTGCACAACACCGGCCATTCTTGTATCGTTACTCGTGACGAGAAATCTGGTCTTTATGCTAACACAATAAAAGGAAAGGAATGGTTGAGCTCAAACAAAGCATCAATACCCCATAAAAAGACCTCCTCCCATCCATAAAAGAATGTTACTGCATCTGGTAGAGCAGTGACGGCATGGTGTACCACGAATTGCTTCACCAAGGAGTAACCATCGCTGTTAATTTTTACTGTCAACAACTGAGGCGTCCAACGACTGAGACATTGGGGACAGAATGATAATATCACTAGCAAATAATGAGTTTATGAACTAACACTGGGACCAACTGACAGTAAACAAGCGTTCACGGGCTAAGAGTAGATATCATCAGTGAAGAAGTAGCAGATTCCGTCAAGTTTAAAAACGATTAACCCAGTAGCAAACATAAAATAATTGCTGAATATTGGAAAAATGCTGTTACACAGTTGATACGAAATGCAAGCAGACAAGAATCTCGAAAAAATGAATGCTGAAATCGGTTAACACTGTGTTGAAGTAGGCCAAAACAATTTTAAAAAAGGGGGAATACTTCTACTGAACACAGAACACAAGCTAAGCCAATAGCAGCAACTACCAGAAAAAATGTGTTACTGGACGAACTCAAAATGGATTTGGCAAAGAGAGCTCAAGCGTCGTTACTGTATCTGGCGTGCAAAAGATAATCGAGATGCAGCGGTAATTCAGTGACGAAACACATGCTGCATGTTACTTACACTAAAAAATTTGTAAGCTGAAGCGCTTAAAAAGCCAATAGTATTTAACCAATGACAGACACACAAGGACACAGCCTGTCGGCAGTATTGTTCACATTATACAGTATGTTTGAAAAAGAACTCCCTAGTTTTAATGTGTCCTAGAAACTGTACAAAGTGACATACACTATTCTAGTTTGTGATGTCTGATTCATCAACTCTCCATGTTTGGCTCCCCTGCAGTTGGCAGGTCTGCTTGACCTTTATAGACTGTACCCGCGCTAGTCTTTTTTTTGTTTTTTTTTCCCTCTCTCTGTTCGCTCAGTTCAGTCCAGGCGTGCGTGCATAGCAGAGCAACTCAGCAACAATGTGTACTCCGCAACAGAAAGCGCAGTGTGTTATCTGGCTCGTGAAAACTGAGTCCTTTATAACCGTGCGACGTAATTTATAGATGTCAGCACGGTAGTGAACCACCTAAGCAAAAACTATTCGTCATCGGCTAAAGTCTTTCAAGGGAACCAGGTACACCGAGAACTTCTGAAGATGATGTTGAACAGATCCGTGTTTCGTGTGTCCGGAGCCCAAAGAAGTCATTGGCCTGACGTGGTCTACAATTAGGAGTGCCTAAAGTTGCTGTGTATTCTGTTGTGCGTAAAAGACTTAAGTTGCGCGCCTACAAATTGTAACTGTTACATGAAATAAAACCTACTGAAAAAATCGAAAGGTATGAGTTTGCTGTTGGCTTTCTACACAATGATGTCAATTTTTTAAAAAAGATTCTCTTTTCTGGTGAGAATACATTTACAGTCACTGGAACAGTTAATCGTCATAACTGCAGAATTTGGGGAGCAGAGTATCCACATGAAGTAGTTCAGCATCAACGTGACTCTCCCAAAGTTAATGTCTGGTGCGGTTTAACGGAAGATCGTGTGATTGGTCCTTTCATTTTCTTGGAAAAACAATAAACGGGGACGTTTACTGTGACATGTTGACGGAGTACGTCTTTCACCAAATGGCCGATACTGATGAGGAAAAAGGGCTAGAGTTTTTTAACAAGATGGCGCCCCGTCTCATTACAGTAACCATGTGCGTGCGTCTCTTGTCACTCGCTTTCCAGGAAATGGATAGGGAGAGCTGGTCCAATACCTTGGCCACTTAACGCCACTAGAATTTTTCTTTTGGGGCCACGTAAAAAATGTGTACAGAGACATCAATCATTTACGAGGAAGAATCGTCGCGGCGGCTGGGACAGTTACACATGAAATGTCGGTGAATACGTGGCGAGAAGTGTAATATCGTCTCGACGTGTGCAGGTTAACAAATGGATCTCACATTGAAGTCTACTAACATTACACTAAACTTGAAGGAATTCTCTTTCATGATTCGTACTCACTGTCAGTGATGTAATTTTTCATTAATTTCCCCATTAACTTTATACTTAAAACTAGGGAGTTTTTTTCCCCCAAACACCCTGTATATATGATCGGAGCATGGAAAACAGAAGCAGTAAGTGGAATCCACGGAATTCAAAGGAAGACAGAAAATGCCTTCCTGTTCTCCGAGGATAAGGCACTATTCACTGCCTCAGAGGCTGCGGAAATCTGTTCATCTTCCATATAAACTTTCTATGATGTATAAAAGTAAAAATCTGGCAAGAAACATTACAGTTACATTTCTAGGACGATACACAATTTGTCCTAAAATCCGTATGAACAATGTGGTGTTGCAACAGATTACACACGTAAATACGTAGGTTGTGACATCACTTACACATGCGATTGATAATTTGAAGATGAAGTGGAGGCTTCATAACTCAAATTTCACAAAATGGTGGATTTTCCATGGCTGTGAAACAGGGGTACTGAAATGCTGGAATGGATATCACGCCCAAGAAGCAAATATGAGGTTTCTGCGACAACTTACGTATTACTCCAAAAGAGACTATATGGAAAATGATGATCTACTGAAAAAAATCTTATGACTAAGTGTATACGCGAAGATAGTTTTTTATATATTTTTCGTATTGACAAAGTAGTAAACGTCGAATAAAGCAGCAGTCGTCGTGTGTTATTCGATTTCAGTTTTCCATTTACTGTTCCGAGCTGCTCTTCGGACCGGGAGAGGTTCAAATCGTTGTCCGACAATGCAGATTCAGGTTTTGTGTAATTTGTCCACACTGTTATAAAGAATACCGGGATTGTAACTTTGGAAAGGATTCAGCGGATCTCCTTTTCTACTCTTGTCCTATTCATGATTGGGCTTCGTCTGTAATGACTTCGCCGTCGACGGAACAATAAAACCGTATTTGACTTTTTTCTCCAGTTACGGATGCTTTATTACGACGGTTACAGCAGTTGTTTTCGCAAGTGGTACACAGGATTTAGGATGCCAACGAAGAAACTGTGCGCTAAATAAATCAGGTGTGATCTTTAAATCCGATTCTCCGTTCAAAAATGAATCAGACTGGCGTGAAATCGGTAATAGAACATAACTCTGTTGAAATTTTGCATAATGCATACTGTGTTACACTAATTATCAGTCACGCGGAGTGGCCGCGCTGTTTGAGGCGTCATGTCACGGACTGCGCGGCCACTCCCGCCGGAGGTTCGAGTCCTCCCTCGGGTGTGTGTGTGTGTGTGTGTGTGTATGTGTGTATGTGTGTATATGTGTGTGTGTGTTTTTTGTGTGTTTTTTGTTCTTCGCATAAGTTAGTAATGTGTAAGACTAGGGAACGATGACCTGAGCAGTTTGGTCCCTTAGGAACAAACAAAAACACACACACACACACACACACACACACAAATTATGAAGAAATCCGTAAGCAAGCTGCCCTCCTCATATGACTCTTATACAAAGAAATATCAATATTATTCTCTTTCTTTTCAGGTGACGTTACTTTTACTATAACATTGTCAGTTAAGATACCATAGTATCATTATCTCTCAGTGACGCACTATCCAATTCTGTAATTGCTCAGCACGTCTAAAACTCTGACAAGTAAAAATTGTGAAATATTATGCCCACCACATTTCCAGTTAAATCCGAATCATTTTAACGTCCTGCAGTATGCTCAATTTCCGCCCCAGAAAGTTCTTTCTCAAATACACCAATGAGTAACGTCAGCCACTGAACTTCCCACTGGGAGAAGTGGCGCAATGGGAATTCACTGGACTCACTCTTAGGCGGAAGGAAGCGGTTCAAATCCCAGTCTGGTCAACCAGATTTATGTTTTCCGTGTTCTCCCCAAATCACTTATGACAAATGCCGGGATGGTTATATTTGAAAGGCGCGGCCTATTCCCTTGTCCCTGCAAGTTGCAGTCAGAGCTTGTGCTCCGGTCTCGACGGGACGTTACACCCTAAACCTCCTTCGATGTAACCTACTTAGCTACTGACCACTTCCAGATTTGTTTAAGGAATAACTTTGAAATGAAGTGTAACAACGGACTTATTTTTAATCTTAAAATTTAGCCTGCCATTCTAATTGTGTCGTCGTTTATGCTTGTGGCCGTTACGTACCTCTAAAAGTTCTTCCTTTAAAAGATTAAAAAATGCAGTATGGAAATTTTCTTGCTGCAGTTACGCCCGCTGCCTCACCTAAATTAACTTTTGGTTTATCCTCTTTATTTCTCAACATACAAATTCAATACATGCTTTAAAAGTACGACACGATGTGTTTTTTAACTATTCTATGTACCTGAAAGTATCTTTAAGCACATAAAATACGCAAATATCGAAATAAATGCTATTGAAATGAAGAGCACAGTCTACATAAGGTAAAGTGACGTAAAAATCCTTCGCAACTGCACTGCTACGGGTAGAAATTACAGACCCTGTGGGCAATGAGAAGCAAGAAGAACAGATAATAGAACAACAGGGAAAATTACATTACGAACACAGAAGGAAAACAGAAGCGTGAAAAATCCCAGCGTCCCTCAGCTTGCTGATGAACAAGGCTGTAACGACACGGAGGATACTATCTTTTGGTTGGTTGGTTGGTTTGGGGGATTAAAGGGACCAGACTGCGACGGTCATCGGTCCCTTTTTCCAAAAAATTAAAACCACCCAAAGAGAAGAAAAACGAACAGCAGGAAAAACGTCAGACGACACAGGACAAGAAATACTCCTACATAGATCAGACAAGACAAATTAAAATCACACAGAGTGTGATGGTGGTTGGCCGACCATAGAGATAAAAAGGAAAAGCCAACCACCGAGAACACATTAAAAACTCAGCGTAAAATCGTAGGCCAATGGCCAGAATCAACACAGAAGAACAGAACAAACACTCAAGAGTAAACGATAAAAACCCCCTGCCCGAATAAAACGTAAAACTAAGCCAGCCATAACAGGGTCATCAGATAAAAGGGCAGGGAGCGTATCAGGCAGCGCAAATGTCTGCCTGACCACAGCTAATAGGGGGCAGGGCAACAAAATGTGGGCCACTGTCAAAGCCGCCCCGCAGCGACATAGAGGGTCCTCCCGGTGCAGTAAAAAACTGTCAGCCGGGAGTGGCCAATGCGGAGCCGACAAAGGATGACTCAGTCCCTGCGGTTGGCTCGCAAGGATGACCGCCACACAGTCGTCGTCTCCTTAATGGCACGGAGTTTATTGGGCGTGATCCGATCGCGCCATTCAGCGTCCCAAAGCGCAAAAACTTTTCGGCGGAGGACTGCACGCAAATCAGTCTCTGGGAGACCAACATCCAGAGACGATTTACTCGTGGCCTCTTTCGCCAGGCGGTCAGCATGTTCATTGCCCGGGATACCAACATGACCGGGGGTCCACACAAAGACCACAGAGCGGCCGCAACGGGCAAGAGTATGCAGGGACCCTTGGATAGCCATCACCAGACAAGAATGAGGGAAACACTGGTCGAGAGCTCGTAAACCGCTCAGGGAATCGCTACAGATAACGAAGGACTCACCTGAGCAGGAGCGGATATACGCTAGGACACGAAAGATGGCGACCAGCTCAGCAGTGTAAACGCTGCAGCCATCCTGCAAGGAACGTTGTTCGAAATGGTCCCCTAGAGTGAACGCATACCCGACACGACCAGCAACCATCGAACCGTCAGTGTAAACAATGCCAGAGCCCTGATACGTGGCCAGGATGGAATAAAAGCGGCGGTGGAAGGCCTCTGGAGGGACTGAGTCCTTCGGACCCTGTGCCAAGTCGAGCCGAAGGCAAGGGCGAGGAACACACCATGGGGGTGTATGCAAAGTGGCCCGGAAAGGAGGTGGAACAGTGAAAACATGAAGCCCAGAGAGAAGCTCTTTGACGCGGACCGCGATTGTACAACCAGACCGGGGCCGACGTTCTGGCAGATGGACGACCGATCGCGGGAACAGGAGACGATAGTTTGGATGCCCGGGCAAGCTTAGAACATGGGCAGCATAAACTGCCAGCAAACGTTGGCGTCGTAACCGCAGTGGAGGGACACCTGCCTCCACTAGTACGCTGTCCACAGGGCTGGTGCGGAAAGCACCAGTGGCAAGGCGTATCCCGCTGTGGAGAATTGGGTCCAGCACCCGTAACGCAAATGGGGATGCTGAGCCATAAGCCAGGCTCCCATAATCCAGACGGGACTGGATTAACGCCTGGTAGAGCCGCAACAGGGTAGATCGGTCGGCGCCCCAGCGGGTGTGGCTCAAGCATCTCAGAGCGTTTAGATGCCGCCAACACGTCTGTTTAAGCTGCCAGATATGAGGCAGCCAAGTCAACCGGGCATCGAAAACCACCCCCAAAAACCTGTGGGTCTCCACCACAGCAAGAAGTTCGTTGTCAAGAGAAAGCCGCGGCTCAGGATGGACCGTTCGGCGCCGGCAGAAATGCATAACGCGGGTCTTGGCAGCCGAAAACTGAAAACCATGCGCTGCAGCCCAAGACTGCGCCTTGCGGATTGCGCCCTGTAGCTGACGTTCAACAGCTGCAATGCCAATAGAGCTGTAGTAAAGGCAGAAGTCGTCAGCATACAGGGAAGCGGAGACAGAATTTCCCACGGCCGCAGCGAGGCCGTTAATGGCTATTAAAAACAGGCAGACACTTAAAACAGAACCCTGTGGCACGCCGTTCTCCTGGACGTGGGAGGAACTATATGAGGCTGCGACTTGCACGCGGAAGGTACGATACGACAGGAAATTGCGGATCAAGATCGGCAGAGGGCCCCGTAGACCCCATCCATACTATCTTTACTCGCCCATTCCGCTGATGGATGTAATGAAGAGAGACGCCGAACATCAATCTCCAACGAAAACAAAAATTCTCATGTGCGTAAGCGCACGCACCAGGGTTGTACGGGAAGCGGAGATCGAGCAATCGCATCGTAAGGGTCTATGTAAACCAAGCGAATCTCGCAATATCCACAATACAAAATCTTACTTTGGTGAGAACGTTATGTAATCTCTTAAGAAAAAGTTTTTTTTTTTTAATACATACGGTAACTTGTAAAGAAGATTCTTATGTCACTAGCAATATACTGAGGTGACAAAAGTAATAGTACAGCGATATGCAATTACACAGATGGCGGGAATATCGTGTACACAAGGCATAAAAGACCGTTGCACTGGCTAAGCTGTCATTTATGCCCAGGTGGTTCATGTGAAAAGATTTCTGACGTGATTATGGGCCCAAGACGGGAATTCACATACTTTGAACGTGGAATAATAGCTGGAGCTAGACTCGTGGAACATTCCATTTCGGAAGTCGTTAGGGAACTCAGTATTCCACACTGTCATAAGTGTGCCGAGGATACCAAAATTCAGACATTGCCTCTCACCATGGGCAATGCAGTGGCCGACGGCCTTCACTTCACGACCGAGAGCACCGGCGTTTGCGTACAGCTGTCCGGTTAACAGACAAACAACACTGCGTGAAATAACCGCAAAAATGAATGTTGGACGTACGACGAACGTATCCGTTAGGGCAGAGAGGCGAAATGTGGCGGTAATGGCAGCAGACAACCGACGCGACTGCCTTTGCTAACAGCGCGACATCGCTTGCTGTGCACCTCCTGGGCTCGTAAACATTTCGGGTGAACCCTAGACGAAAACTGTGGCCTCGTCAGATGAGTCCCGATTTCAACTGGTAAGAGCTGGCGGTTGAGTTTGAGTGTGGTGTAGACCCCACGAAGCGATGGACTCAAGTTATCAACAAGGCTCCATAATCGTGTGGGCGATGTTTAAATGCAATGGACCGGGTCCTCTGGTCCAAGTGAACCGATCATTGACTGGAAATGGTTATGTTCGGCTACTTGGAGACAATTTCCGCCAAACAGCGATGGAATTTTTGTGGACGACAATACGTCTTGTCACCGGGCCACAATTGTTCACAACTGGTCTGAGGAACATTCTGGACAATTCGAGTGAATGATCTGGCCATCCAAATAGCTCGACATGAATCCCACGAACGTTCAAGGGACGTAATTGGGAGGTCAGTTCGTGCACATAATCCTGCACTGGTACAGTTTCGCCATTATGGACAGCTACAGAGAAAGCATGACTCAATATTTCTGCAGGGGACTTCCAACGACACTGTACACATGAAAAGTAAAAAAGCAAAATTCTGTAAGAAAGCTACATTCACATTGTTAAAGAGAAACAACTTCAACTGTTTCACTTCTCTGTTAGCATCCGATATGCGAAGAGGCATGTTACCGATATCCCTATAGTTAATATTTTTTATGCAACAGTAATGACATTCGTTCATTAATACTCGAGTTTACAGTAACTGTGACAAACTGTTTCATATCATAATACTGAATCTGTTCAATGGTTTGCATTTTTCAGGTAGATGTTGTCATGACGAGACAGATTAATTTTCAGCTGAGCCACAATACGAACCACATGTCCCTCAGACCGAAAGTTAACCTAACGCACCAAACAAGCACAACAGATACTTGTCGACCACATGAGTACGCGTGGCACAAAGTCGCACACACGCCTAGTTGCCTCAAAGTAGCACCTGATTCTGTACGGATGTATTTTCCATCACAGGCCTACAAACTCCACAAACTGCGACGTATTTGCCTCATCTTTCATCAAACCGATAAACTTATTGTTTGAAGTGAGGCATCTTCAGCAGTCTGCTGTATACATGCAACCTTTATTTCTAAGCCACTTATTGCAAGCATCATCACTGTAGGACTAAAAGTAAAATGAAACTAAAAAATATGAATTATACACAGTCAATTGAAAATATAAATATTGTATGTATGAAGGAAGAATTACTTACAGTACTTATAAAGCTGTACAGTGAAAAGTCAAAAAGATGTTAACATCAAATAGGCCAAGATCATATGCTCTATATAAATAAATATAATGAATTGCATACAATTAGACTGACTTCAATGCAATTCATACAGTTAGTGTCATGAATAGAAGACGACAAACAGGTACATTTTATCCATATAACGCCAAAGATGGTATAACGAAAGAACATGGAAAGTAATGGAACATCTATCATCATAGGCCACAGAGTACGTGTATCTATGGAGTGAGCATAGCCTCCTGCGCATGTTCTCGACGTCAAATCGGACTAGTCAGGTGATTTTGGGATAACGCTGCTTGTCTACGAATTGCAGTTATGGCGAAACTTTAATATCACACTATTCGCCTTGTTTTATATACGTTTCTGCATGTTTTAATAACATCCTATGGAGCAGTACTGTCGCTGTTACAGATGCAAAGAGAAGTATGTGAATGGAGGACCAGTTACTTTTCATAGGTATGTACAACAAATGTACAACTGTAAACGTAATACTGATATGACGACGAAAAATATCGAACACGTTATTATACAGTCTTGTATTGTGGAGATAATTTCTACAGTGTTACAGTCATGTGTTTGTGGCACAAGTGCTAGATCAATTTGCACATGTGTTTGAGTAAACTGCCAGTCAGTGTATACCAGTTGGTGCTATGTTGATATGCAAATAAAATTTACATATGACAGTCTGACCAGTTTCCTCCAATTTATGCAGGTTCTCAAACCCTTGTGTATATCTAAAGATTTCTGTGCGAGACAGTTTCTATGCTGTATCATTGTAATTAATTAGAAACAGATTCGAGAATATGTAGAAGTGCAATAAAAAACGTAAAAAAACATTGTTGGATGTCCAATCTTCCCGTAACCGTTAATCATGTAAATAAAGTGGAATCTTGCTATGATACTGTGACGGAGAAGCACAATACCATTGCTCTTCACACCTTTACGCCAGCTTCAGTTCCTGGTATCAATTTGTCATATGTCAATAAAAGGCGTATACAAAGTTTCACCGTACTTCTAACGGTGATCCATCTGTAACAACAAAGTAATAACACTCAAAACACGCTAAATGCTGTACGGGCTAAAACGCGCCGTCCCAAAATCACGTGACTCGAGCTGTAAGACATGTTGGGGACACAGTTCTCGTTCTGCGCATCCGAATGCTCACTCCATCAGGCCAAAGTTTGGCAGCAGTTATAGATAAAAAAAAAAAAGGCTTCCAAAACATCGACGTATATCGGTGGTCAAACAATCCTTAATCTAGTTGTAGCGGTATCCAGTAATAAGTAATTATCAAATACACAGTATCAATCTGTAATTAGAAACGAAATGAACATAAGTAAGGAATAACTTCCTATGCCTTTTTTATGGACAACGTTGTTACACAATGAAGTAAGACTCTGGTCCAGTGCAAAAAATATTACTATCGTTCTCACTTTAGTAATACAATAATTTTATAGGCGTTAGGCACTGCCAGTAATGTAAAAGTGCTTCTGTAACACTAATCAGAGTGAACAAAGGTTAAGTCCCAATAAATATACAATGTATTTCAGAATAAAAAGTCTTGGTTGCGACGCTGTTTCATATTAATGAAGCGTTTCACCATTTTCTGGTATAATTAGATTGTATAAAAATAGCTGGTTATGTAACCTATCCGTCATAAATCTACACTCCTGGAAATGGAAAAAAGAACACATTGACACCGGTGTGTCAGACCCACCATACTTGCTCCGGACACTGCGAGATGGCTGTACAAGCAATGATCACACGCACGGCACAGCGGACACGCCAGGAACCGCGGTGTTGGCCGTCGAATGGCGCTAGCTGCGCAGCATTTGTGCACCGCCGCCGTCAGTGTCAGCCAGTTTGCCGTGGCATACGGAGCTCCATCGCAGTCTTTAACACTGGTAGCATACCGCGACAGCGTGGACGTGAACCGTATGTGCAGTTGACGGACTTTGAGCGAGGGCGTATAGTGGGCATGCGGGAGGCCGGGTGGACGTACCACCGAATTGCTCAACACGTGGGGCGTGAGGTCTCCACAGTACATCGATGTTGTCGCCAGTGGTCGGCGGAAGGTGCACGTGCCCGTCGACCTGGGACCGGACCGCAGCGACGCACGGATGCACGCCAAGACCGTAGGATCCTACGCAGTGCCGTAGGGGACCGCACCGCCACTTCCCAGCAAATTAGGGACACTGTTGCTCCTGGGGTATCGGCGAGGACCATTCGCAACCGTCTCCATGAAGCTGGGCTACGGTCCCGCACACCGTTAGGCCGTCTTCCGCTCACGCCCCAACATCGTGCAGCCCGCCTCCAGTGGTGTCGCGACAGGCGTGAATGGAGGGACGAATGGAGACGTGTCGTCTTCAGCGATGAGAGTCGCTTCTGCCTTGGTGCCAATGATGGTCGTATGCGTGTTTGGCGCCGTGCAGGTGAGCGCCACAATCAGGACTGCATACGACCGAGGCACACAGGGCCAACACCCGGCATCATGGTGTGGGGAGCGATCTCCTACACTGGCCGTACACCACTGGTGATCGTTGAGGGGACACTGAATAGTGCACGGTACATCCAAACCGTCATCGAACCCATCGTTCTACCATTCCTAGACCGGCAAGGGAACTTGCTGTTCCAACAGGACAATGCACGTCCGCATGTATCCCGTGCCACCCAACGTGCTCTAGAAGGTGTAAGTCAACTACCCTGGCCAGCAAGATCTCCGGATCTGTCCCCCATTGAGCATGTTTGCGACTGGATGAAGCGTCGTCTCACGCGGTCTGCACGTCCAGCACGAACGCTGGTCCAACTGAGGCGCCAGGTGGAAATGGCATGGCAAGCCGTTCCACAGGACTACATCCAGCATCTCTACGATCGTCTCCGTGGGAGAATAGCAGCCTGCATTGCTGCGAAAGGTGGATATACACTGTACTAGTGCCGACATTGTGCATGCTCTGTTGCCTGTGTATATGTGCCTGTGGTTCTGTCAGTGTGATCATGTGATGTATTTGACCCCAGGAATGTGTCAATAAAGTTTCCCCTTCCTGGGACAATGAATTCACGGTGTTCTTATTTCAATTTCCAGGAGTGTATAGAAAATGGAAAATGGGCGCAAAGGTAACATATGCATATGTACTCAATCCCTGATAAAAACACATAAAATGCAAAATGGACCAAGTTAGCTTAAGTGTTCAACGTCTACTTTGCATTTTATTTGTTTTTATGACATGTGGATAACATATAAAGTTACTGTTGCGTCCACTTTCCATTTCATATGACCTTATGCCCGATAGGTTACATAAGCAGCTCCTTTTACACCATCTGATGGTGCCCCAAAATGGTGAAGCGCACCATTGATATTAAATAACTTTGCAACCAAGACTGTTTTTATTCTGAAATAATTCTAAACTGGTTGCTGTAGCAAATTTTTAAACATACAACGGTAAGACGAAACCTATATTCTCTTACGCTAAGTGAACACTTAAAACATCTATGGAGTGTGGCACAGCATATAAGAACATATAACCTAGAAATGTATACACCAATAATGGGTATTAAAGAAGAACCTCAGGCTAGAACTACATATTAAGCCGTGACGTACATAGCTTACACCCTATTTGTCTGATAAGAAGTCTAAGTAGTACATACACTCACTGGTAATTACTACAATTACCTCTAACTAACGTAGGCATCATGTAATTACCACAAACATACAGAAGTGCAACAGTTTTCATTTAAAAATTACATAGTAAGTTATTACTTACTTATAACGTTTATTTCCTTTTTAATTACAGATTATTTTCTATACTTTGATCCTAAGGGCTGTTACGGGATACCACTATGATTAGGCTAGGAATTGTTTGGACACTGATACACATCGATGTTATGCCACTGCTGCCAACCTTTGGCCTGATAATTGGGTCCTTGGTCAGTGATGACAGATGTTCCTTTGCTTTTTATAGTCTTTCACTGTACCATCTTTAGTGCTATTTTGACAATATAATGAATCGCACTGGAGTAAATTTTATTGTTTCTTTGCAGTTCATCATGACGTTTATTTATATATATTTATATAGATCACGCAATATTTGACATTAACGCTGTTCTGATTTTTCACTGTATAGCTTTGTAAGCACTGAATGCGATTCTCTCTTCAGACATACACTATTTACATTTCTCATTTGGCAGACTTATTACATACAATTTTCGTTGTATTTTACTTCCAGTCCTCCAGTGATGCTGCTTGTAATAAGTGAAACAGGCTGAGAAATAAAGTTCCACATGTAAAGCTAAAGGCTCACTACGCGCTACTTCAAATATCTGCCGGCTGTAAGTAGTTGCCTTGTAATCTTATCGTTGGCTGGCTTTATACCATAAGGTTATCGGTTCTATATCCAAATGTGCGGGATGGCATCTTATAACCTCATATGGACGGCAGTGCTTCACTCAGTAAACGAAGCTGCCTGTATCTATATAAAGGAAACTTTGGTTCTTCAAAATGACTTTCACAAACTCATAATGAAAGCAGTAAATACGGACCTTTGATAGCACCAATACACACATATCCCAACACAAACAGTTTTCACGGACTGTATTACAACCTCCAGTATCTCCGTGGCCACAAATTCTTCGTCGAAGCTCATTTAAAATATGGCTTGGTGATCGACTACCCCTCACCTCCCCCTATCCACACCAACTATTCACCAGTTTAAAGTTAAAGTGACTTATTTTCCACTGTCTCGCTAAACATCACTTTTTTATTCAATTGAAGACGAAGTCAGAAAATGAGTCCATGATCATATTTTTGGCACTTTATTTTACCGGTCCGTCTTGATCACACAAACTTTCGCACTTCACTATTAACGGTTTCGGCTACTGCCATCTTCAGATCATAAAATATTCTGATGTAGTATCAACGTCAAGCACTTACTATGTTTACCATGTTTAGTTTGACTGACACTACATCAGAATATTTTATGATCTAAAGATGGCAGTAGCCAAAATCGGTAATACAGAGAAGTGTAGAAGTTTGTGTGAAAATGACGGACTTGTAAAATAAAATACTTTTTATTCATTTATAAAAACATTTCCTAAATGATCTTTTATTGGTGTTTAAATCAGTAATCGTCAAGCTTTTTGCTCAAGAGTCAATACTGACATCTCGGTCCGCATACGTATTGATATTATTATTACTTGGCAACCTACATAAATTAATAAATCAGTAACCTACAAATTATTAGGCCCCAACAGACTAGCTATAAGTTGTTCGCCGGCCCCAATTAATGATCGTTAAAAATCGGCATTATTCGGAACATTTCGTGTCGACTGTTTCCTGTTTCGCATTACTGTCCTCTTTAGTGACCTCAAGTTGTGATACAGGTACTGCAAGAAACTGACGAACTGTTGCGGTGTTGTCTGTATGAGCAGATGATTAACTGATTAATAACAATAACTTGTGTATTATGCACTATGAGACTATCACAAATGTTTGGTAAATTTCTTTAAAGTCAGTACCGCCATTAGACTGTTTATTATTTGCAGTGTTAGATTTACACGCTCATGATTTCGGCTTCGAAGTGCCATTATCAAGTGTTTTACGTGTTATACAGTGCCTAAGATGGCATACTGTTGTATTTAAAATACACTATTAGGCACATTGTCTAAGGGTCGATATTTCTGGTAAAACCTACTGCTTTGTTTTATCACTGAGTATACCATCTTGACTGAATGGCAGTTGGCTAAGCCAACGAGGACTTTAAAACACACATAATAGAAAGCATGAAAGAGTAGACCCAATCTAAAAACTGGAAAAGCAGAGGGATAAAAGAGTGATCCTAGGAGGGGGGACTGGTCATAGGTCCCAGACAAAGAAAAAATGGTGAGAGGCCCCAAACAAACACCCTGCCCCTGCTCCAGGACTAAAGCACAAACCTTATATCTGAAAACAAAAACCACTTTCACAGAGGAAACTGAAGATCATTTCAACCATTCATTCATGAATCGTCTACTAATATTAAAGGTAAGGAATCTGGAAGACTATACTAAGCATGAAGAGCCAAAAGATGGGGGCATTCGACCAATATATGGGATACCGTGAGTCTGGCTCCACAACCATATTGTGGGGGTGGTTCGTTACACAGGAGGAACAATGGGTAAGCCTGGTATGACCAATACGTAGACGGCATAAGACAGTGGACTCCTTCCGAGAGGAGCAGGAGAAAGAGCAGCAAACCACAGTAGTGCACAAGACATCGTTCCACTTTTGGGCAAAGAGAGATCTGATGCAGATCCGCATATCTGCAGCTGGAATCATGCAAGGCAAAGGGGGTTAAGTATCTGCTTCTCGAGCCAAACGGTCAGCCAGTTCACTCCATGGGATGCCCACATGACTTGGAGACCCAAGAAACAACTGAGCAGATGGCACGGCCAAGGACAGAAAGAAGGTCATTGATAGCAAAGACTAAAGGGTGACGAGAGTAGCATCGGTCGATTGCCTACAGGTTAATCACCAAGTCGGTATATATTAAAACACAGTGAATGGAGACCTGTGTAACAAAATGGAGGGCCCTGTTAACAGCTATCAGCTCTCCTGTGAACACACTACATGATCCCAGCAATAAATGGTGTCCTAAGCCACTAAGAGATGTGAAAGCGTATCCTGCCTTATCCATCGTGTTTAACCGTCAGTGTAGAAGAAGGTAGCACCCTGGAACTCTGCGAGGATGGAACATACAAGATGCCGGAAGACCACGGGGGCAACAGTGACCTTAGGACTCTGAAATAAGTCGATCCTAATATGTGGTCTAGGCACAATCAAAAGAGGGGTCTGGGAGGAAATATACGGGTCACTTTCCACTGAGTGGAAATGGAGATCCCAAGAGAGGAAAGTGAATTGCATTCCAATCGGCAATCTCACGTGTGGGCGGTTATCGTTTGCAAAGAGGATAGAGTACACAGGACTGTCAGGGAATCAGTGAATGGTGACTGCATAAGAAACTATACTTTTGTTATGTTTTTGGGAGCAAAACTGCTACGGTAATAAGCGCCCATTCTGTGGCTTAGGGACGGCTAAAAAGCCGAATGGGAAATCAGCAGCAATGGGAGCGAAACTCAAAAAGGGGGAAACTAAAAACAGAAGGAAATCTTAGAAAACTACCACAGAAGGGGGGGGGGGGGGTTGTTTTCCCCAAAAAAGAGTTTCAAATGACCGATGTCATCTCATTGACACTAATAAACTCGAGGACGCGATCGGCTGAGTGCGTGTCATCTGCTAAAATGGAAGATATATCAGGCGACAGCTGTAAAGGGGCGCGTAGCGGATTAAAATAGGGGCACTGAAGTAAAAGGTGTCTCACCGTCCATGGTTGAGAGCAGTGGAGACAAAGTGGGGACCGCCACTTAAAAGATGTCGATGGCTAAAAAGACAGTGCCCCATCTGGAGTCTAGTTAAAATTACCTCCTCTCGACGACGAGATCGGGAGGAAGAAGTTCAAGCATATGGAAGAGGTCTCAAGTCCCGTAATTTATTATCGGGAAGTGTAGACATAAAACACTCTGTAGATCGGCTAAAGGAACCATGCGAACAGCGGGCCGAGGAAGAGAGACTGCAGCCTTGGCCACTATATCGGCTGCCTCGTTTCCGCGGATACCAACGCGCCCTGGGATCCAGAGGAATGCCACAGAGACGAGACGCCCTCCAAGTGGAGCAAGTGGAGGCTATCCTGAATCTGGTGGACCAGAGGGTGGGCAGGATAAAGAGCTTTGAGGCTGAGGAAAGAGCTGGGCGAATCCAAGCATATAATATACTGTATCTGCTTATGGCGACGGATGTATTGGACAGCCTGGAGAACAGCATAAAGCTCCGCAGGAAAAACCGAACACTGGTCGGGAAGCCGAAATCTATTAGCACTCCCAAAACCAAATGTTGTTTTTGAGACATCAGTGTAAATAAATGTGGCATCTTCCATTTGTGCGCATATAGCAGCAAATGCCAGACGATAATCGAGAGGATGGGTACTATCCTTGGGAAGCTGAGAAAGATTACGGAGCAGGCAGGTCCGGGGGCGAAGCCAAGGTGGCGCCGTACCCTCAATTGTCAAGAAAGTTTTAGGAAAGTAGAAGGAAAGACAACATAGCAGTTGACGGAAGCGGACTCCTGGTGGTAGTAGAGAGGAAGGGCGGCCTGCATACTCTAAATCCAAGGAGGCACCGAAAAAAAGGGCATGGGCCGGATGAGCAGGCATAGAAGACAGATGACTAGCGTAACTACTCAGGACAGCTCGCCGATTGGACATCGGGGGTTCAGCAGTCTCAGCATAAAGGCTTTCAACGGGGTTGGTTGTAATATTGCTACCGGAATTTGCTATGCTGAAATCGGTGCTAATATACAATGAAACCGGGTTACAAGCCGTGAGCTGTCTGGGGAAGTTAATCTTGCATTACTAAGCAACTGTTTCACGACTGGGTAACTAGTCTAGGTTTACAACATTACCAAACAGACTAACATTGATTATAATCTTTTACACTCATACAACAACCGGTAATATATCTATATAAAAGGAGAATTTAAATAAAACGAAAGAAATCAGTTTATATTTGGAAATTTATTTTTAAGATTGATCATCGAAATTTCAGCATATTATACGTGAGTTATAACTGAGCTGGTGCCTTATTTACGATTGTGAAAATGTGAGATTGGAATCTGACGGAACACACAAAATATGGAGCCAAGATTGGGAGACTGGATACAACACTGCATTCATAAAACAACACACAAAGAACATTGAAACACATGCAAGAGAAAGTTAACCACAACCAACAGATTCAAATTTTCAGTCAAAGAAATTACGTTCGTAGCACAATCCTGTCCGTCATGTAATTACCACACACTGGTATACTAAATTCATATTAACTCTTTGTGAAATCTTCCCAAGAAGAATAGCTGAGGGCTACTTTGATGATTACACCACATGCTTCACGTGGTCAACTTGGTTTACAGAAAGCGTATAACTCCACAATAATTTAGATAGTAAAAATAAATTAGATCGAAAAGCAATTGACAAAAGAAAAACCTTGAACTGGTTACTAACGTCTTACTGTTAACCTGACGGGTCAAACAGTTATATAAGCACGTGGTACTGGTCTCACAAAGTAGTGACAAATCAACTAACGGAAAATAATCTGAACTTCATACGAGAATTACACTGCGCTGCAATTTAAGATAACATTAGATATTTTAGAGCTAAACCTGAAATAAAGGTGATTAAATTTTCAGTTAGGCTGAACTTAAGAAATCCATTGTCCTACGGACTTAGCAGACACGCGCTTAGCCGGAGATCTTACCACTTCAGACGCTCGCCATGGACAGACTGCCCTGGTCCCTTCCTGAGGGGTGGCTCACAAATACAAACGGAAGTGGCCAGAGGGGCAGCTTCCTATACCAACATGACAACGGACGGACCGGACCATACTAAGAATAGAAACCTCTCTGCTTTTAGGAACCGTAGCTACCTGTTCCGACGTTGGTCCTACTGTTCTCTAGCAGACAGCCTTGTCTGCTACCCTCAAGCATGCAACTACAAACACATTTGATCATTCATCCTCTCACACAGAAGGGAAGGGGGATGACAGTATCTTATCATATACAGTATATAAAATAAAGCGGATGTAGGTTCCGTATGAGACTGTGTGACATGAATTACATATAAACTGTGTTTTAAAGTGTAGTAGTGTGACAGATCGTTCTTGTTTACGTGTAAAAGTAACACGTTCCACTACTCAGTCTCCTCCCAGATAGTCAGAAACGCCACAGTAAATTTAGAAGAGGAATTTATTCCATAAAAGACAACAAATTTGAGAAATTAAACATGAAAGGAATCCAACAGAGACCTTTCATGGCGTAAAAAGCTCCAGACGCTAAACGCAATCCACGGTGTAAAAAGCTCCAGACACTAAACGCAATCCACGGTGGTGGAAAAAGTCGAGACGCCGAATAATAGACGGCCGAGCAGGGGAGTAAATTATGCTGCCGTAGTCCAATTTCGAGCGCACAAAGGCGCGATATAGGCGAAGAAGGCCCACTCGGTCCACTCCCCAGGAGGTACCATTCAGAACACGGTGGGTGTTGACGGATCGCAGACAGCGAACCGAAAGATAAGAAACGTGGGAGGACCAGCACAGTTTTCTGTCAGACGTAAGTCCCAAGAATTTAGCGACGTCCGCGAACGGAAGGTCGACTGGGCCTAGATGTAGGGAACGCGAAGGAAACTCAGCACGACGCCAAAAATTTACAGACACAGTCTTACTGGGAGATAATCGGAAGCCGGATTCGATGCTCCATGAGTGGAGGCGATCGAGACATCCTTGAAGACGTCGTTCAAGAAGGCTGGTCCGTTGAGAGCTGTAGTAGATAGCAAAATCGTCGACAAAGAGGGAGCCCGAGATATCGGGAAGGAGACAATCCATAATTGTATTTATGGCGATAGCAAACAGTACAACACTTAGCACGGAGCCCTGGGGTACCCAGTGTTCTTGGGAGAAAGTTTTCACCCACAACTTAAATGTGCGCTCTGTCATAAATTCACGAACAAAAAAGGAAAGCCGACCTCTCAGGCCCCAAGAGAACAGTGTGCTGGGAATGCCTGTCCTCCAACAGCGATCATATGCCCTCTCCACATCAAAAAATATTGCTACCGTTTGGCGTTTGCTGAGAAAATTGTTCGTGAAATAAGTGGAGAGAGGAACAAGGTGGTCAACGGCAGAACAATGCTTTCGGAAACAGCAGTGGGCAGGTGTTTAAAGGTTTCGGGACTCCAACCACCAAGCTAAACGGCAATTCACCATACGCTCCAAAACCTTACATACACTACTCGTGCGAGATATGGTGCGATAGCTCGAGGGGGGATGTTTGTCCTTTACAGGTTTCGGAACAGGAATGATGATAGCTTCCCGCCATCTTCCGGGAAAGGTATTGTCGGTCCAAATTCGATTATAAAGGCGAAGGAGGTAAAGCAGACTACGGTATGAGAAATGCAGCAACATTTGGACGTGGACGCCACCCGGTCCTGTAGCGGAAGAGCGAGAAGAAGAGAGTGCGTGTTGGAGTTCCCGCATAGAGAAAACTGTATTATAGCTTTCGCTATTTTGAGAGGACACAACAAGAGGTCGCACTTCTGCTGCTCGTTTCTTTGGGAGAAAAGCTGGCAGGTAATTTGTATCTCTGCAAACTATTGAGCCAATGAGTTAGAAATTGCAACTGGGTCCACTAAAGTATCATGCGCGACAGTGAGCCCAGAGGTTGGGGAGAGACTAGACGTGCCAGATATGTCGGATTCGACTCCATACAACTGGTGAGGGAGTGAAGGTATTAAAGCAGCTGGTAGAGAAGTCCCAGCTTGCCTTCTTGCTATCACGGATGATGCGACGGCATCGCGCACGTAACTGCTTATAGCGGACACAGTTGGCCAACGTAGGATGGTGACGAAAAACGCGAAGAGCGAGGGTGGCGCCGGGGCAAATCGGAGGTGCGAGGTATTGAACGTTCCGCGGCTGTCACATGAGTGACCAGATCGCGGATGCTAGGAAAGTGACGATCATCGAACGTCGATAGTGAGGAGAAAAGTGTCCAATCGGCTTTGGAAAACTTCCAGCGTCATGGGCGCATAGATGGCAGTTGTGGCTGTAATCGAAGGACACTTGGAAAATGGTCGCTCGAGTGTGTATCAGCAAGAGCGAACCATTCAAAGCACCAAGCTAGCTGAACAGTACCAACCGTAATGTCCAAATGCGAGTAGGTTGACGTGGAGGCAGATAAAAATGTAGGTTCCCCAGAGCTGAGGCAAACAAGATCCGCTTGGTGGAAGAGGTCAATCAATAGAGCCTTATGGACAAGGACGCGGAGATCCCTAAAGGGGGTGGTGGGCATTGTCTCCAACCAGCAAATAGAGGAGCGGGAGCTGACCAAGGAGATGAAGGAGATGAGCTCTTGCCATAGGTGCGGACGATGGAATGTGTATGGTACAAAGAGAGAAGGTGTATCCAGAAAGGGAAAGACTGACAGTGACAGCTTTGAAGGAACTGTTTAAGGGGATTGTAAGTCCCCCGTGTGCCAGAGTGCCACCAATAGAGGGGAGATCAAACCGGACTGACTGGAAATGAGGGAAAACAAAGAGATCGTGCGGACGCAGCTTTGTTTCCTGAAGACAGAAGACGACTGGGGAGTAGGACCGTAAAATGATCGATAATTCATCCCGATTGGCTCGAATGCCACGGATATTCCAATGGATAATTGACACAGGGTGGACAGAAAAGGGAAGAAACTTACCACAGTTGCTAGCAACTCAACGACCGCTAAGAGCAGGTGGCCCACAGCATTGAACGGCATTCAGCCAAAGGCAGAATATCTTGATCCACAGGTTGTTCGGGGGCAGCTCCTGCCACCAGCGATTGGCCAGTTGATCGGCTGCCAGCAGTGCGCCTCGGCGACACGGCAGATCGCCGAGGGCGGTTACCGCCGGGTGGCGCTATAGGTGGGACACGTTATAGCGGAGAAGAAGAAGAACCTTGTTTCTTATGAGCCTTCTTGGAAACAGGACGTTGATATGAGGGTTATGAAGTCGGGGTACGTAAAAAAATGTCCGCGAGTAGGCTCTTTTATGGAAGTCCGGGCGTCCGATTTTGGGGCTCGATGAAGGGTGAGCAGTAGAGTGAGCAGGTGATAGTGGGGAGGCTGAACAGGCGATCTTGGCGCTGGCCGATCCGACGACCGTGGCACTAAAGGTGAGATCGCAACTCGGCATGGCTGCCTCCTTAGTAGACCGAGGAGATGCAAGGACAGTGCTGTATTTAACTGCTGGGGGCACAGTGGGCTTTCGACTGGCGAATAACTTACGACCAGCAAATGTAGACACCTTTTCCTTCACTCGGATTTCCTGAATAATTTGTGCATTTTTGAAAATAGGGCAATCTCTAGAGGAAGCAGCGTGGCGCCCATACAGTTGATGCAACGAAGGGATGGAGGTGGACAATCACCCTCATGGGCATCCCTGCCACATGTAACGCATTTGGCCGGATTGGAACAAGACTGGCTGGTATGATTACACCATTGACACCGATAGCAACGCGTAGGGTTGGGGATGTAAGGGCGAACTGAAATTATCTCATATCCCGCTTTAATGTTTGATGGAAGTTGAAGTCTGTCAAACGTCAAGAAGAGAGTACGGGTTGGTACCAAGTCCTAATCAATCCTTTTCATTACTACGTACAGCCATTACGTCCTGGTCACACAGGTAGTTTTGAATTTCCTCGTTGGACAATCCGTCGAGTGAGCGTGTATAAACCATCCCGCGTGATCAATTTAAAGTACGGTGCGCTTCCAACCGTACAGGGAACGTGTGTAGCAGTGGAGTTCGCAGCAATTTTTGTGCCTGGAGGGCACTGACTGTTTTTAACAACAAAGTGCCATCTCGTAATCGGGAACAAGACTTTACAGGACCTGCAACTGCGTCGACACCTTTCTGAATAATGAAAGGGTTGACTATGCAGAAGTCTTGACCTTCGTCAGACCGAGAAACAACTAGAAACTGTGGCACTGATGGAAGAATTGTCCATGGCTGAGACTCCTCTAACTTTCGGTTGTGAGCAGAAGTTGTAGACGTAGAGGAAACCATTGCGAAAGCATCCTCTATGATTACAGGCTTCTCCTATGGCGCGCTCCTTCCTTGTGGGGGCCCTCACAGGGGGCACTCCAGCCTTAGGCGATTGTTCACACCTCCCGAGAAACAGATGGAGGGGCAAATTGGCACGTTTGGAACGTACCAGCTCGGGTAATCACCCATCCCTGGGCCTGGCCTTTACCAGGGGGTACATACGTGTCCTACCGGTCTACCCGGGGCGGGGAATTACGCGTTACCCCATCACCAGCTACGCGTGGGAACGTGTGGGTCGGCCTTCAGACACGCACAGGGAGGAAAGAAAGAGAAAGGGAGGGACAAAGAAAAGGAAAGAAGAGAGGTCTCAAACGCTGCAGCGGAGAAGAAGGTGAAGAGAAGAGGCAAGGCAAAAAGGAGAACAAGGGAGGGCAGAGACTTTCCCGCATAGAGAGCAAAGAAGAGAAACTATGTCTTACAGTTACAAACGTCCGTCTCCTGAAGAGGGAAAAGGAGAAGGGAAGAGGTGGGGGGACGATGTGGAAAAGGAAGATATGCAGCCTGGAAAGGAAAGCGAGCTGCACTAGCTCGGGGTCTCGTGATCGCCATGCACGTATCCACAAAAGAGTTGTGGACGTCCTGGCGGGAAACTAGAAGTTGACTGCATCGTATTTATAAATGGGGAATCCCCACTTCTGCAAGGAAACTGTCAACGGCAGTAATGCGAAAGGCACCCACAGCCACCCGTACCCCACAATGGTGAACAGGGTCAAGTATTCTCAGAATGGAAATAGCTGCTGAGCCATGAACGTAACTACCATAATCTTGTCTGAACAAGACCAGAGCATGGCAAAGGTAAGGACGAGTAGTACAGTGTGCACCCCAACATCTATGGGCCAGGAGGCGGAGAGCATTGAGCTTCCAAATGCATGTGTCAGCTTTTTATGAAAAATAAGGCCAAGGAAACGGGACTGTGCTACAACGCCTAGGAGTTGGTCGCCTAAATAAAGTTTTCAATTAGGATACAATGTGAGTCGATGACAAAAATGCAGAACTCGCGTTTTGGAGGGAGAAAACTGGAAGCCATGGAAGACGGCCCATGCAGACGCATCAGATGGCGCCTTGGAGCCGGCGCTCAGCAGATGCTACCGAGTGGGAGCTGCATCAGATGAAAAAATCGTCGACATACGATCCGCGGTCACTAGAGGCCCAACAAAGGTTACAAGTCCACTGATGGCTATGAGAAGAGTGTGACACTTAGCACAAAACCCTGTGGGAAACTGTTCTCCAGAATCTGAGGGATGCTGAGTGAAGTGCCAACTCTAACTGGAAGAGCTGGTGGGACAAATACTTGTGGACAAATATCGGAATGACCGCAAATGCCCCAGCCATGGAGCATAACTAAAATGTGATAGCACCAAGCCATGTCGTATTCCTTATGAGGTCAAAGAAGACCGCAACAAGTTGCTGGCGCATGGTAAAAACCTGTTGGATTGCTGTTTCCAATCCTAGTAAATGGTCAGTTGGACATCGTCCTTCCTGGAAGCCATAGTGATACAGGGCCAAAAGGCACAGAGATTTGAGAACCAAATATAAAAGGAAGCTAACAATCCTCTCAAGAAGTTTACATAGTACTTCTGTCAGGCTAATCCGGCAATAGCTGTTGAGAGACGTTGGGTTCTTCCCAGGCTTAAGGATGGGGATAACTATACTGTCTTGTCATTGCGAGGGGAAGGCGCATGTGAGCCAAATGTAGTTGAAGATCCGGAGTAGATGTTGCCTCTGGGTAACAGCAAAGTGTTGGATCATCTGGTTGTGGATGGAATCTGGGCCTGGGGCTGTGTCATGTGAAGAGGTAAGAGCCTGCAAGAATTCCAAATTAGTGAAGCCTGTGATGAAAAGGCGTATGGCCCCAGCCAGGAAACAGTGTTCCCAACATTCCTTTTTACTCTGCTTAACGACATAGTGGGCCTCAGCAAGGAGACTCATAAAAGCGATTAGTTTGAGCTGTGAAGGGTGTAGTTTAAATCTCTCTAGCGGCCATCGGCGATCCTGTACAGCAACTGCTATGGCCTTGGTCCGTCATGCTACTGATCGACGACGAGGAGGACCTGTGGATAGGGGGGATAGCAGTGCCAGCAGCGACAAGAATAGTGGCACAGATGCCCTGTGCCACTCCATCAATGCAATTCGAGAGAGAGGTGGCGAAGTGCAAAGCAGACATATATGAAGGCCAATTGGCCCTGCGGAATGCCCAACACGGGATCCTATCTGCCTGGCAGCAGCAGGGTAATGAAAGAATCCCCGGAAACTGGTCACTGTCGCAAAGATCATCATGGGGTGACCAATTTAGGGAAGCCAGAAAAGGAGGAGAGGAGACCATGAGATCGATAACAGTAATGTGGCCACGAGTGGCACTGAAGTGGCTAGGCAAACTATCACATTAAGGAGGCACAAATGAAAGTCTGTAATAAGCTGGTCAATTTGGAAGACCCCTACCCATCAAAGTGGCACTCCCCACGGGGGTGGTGTGCATTGAAGTCTCTGAGGAGGAGATACGGGGGTTAGATTTGCTGTATTAAGGGAGACGGTTCAATGTAAGGAAGTGGCCTACCTGGAGGGAGGTAGGCATTGCAGTCACTAACAAAATCGATGTGAACCAACGTGCAGAACCCTCCAGACGCTATCCCTGGGCTGGCATAGTTCCGACAGAACACCCAATAACAAAACGTGGAAGAGTGGTCGTTAAAGAAGGCTGTTTCTTGAAGAGCAAGACAGAACACAGAATAATGGGAAACAAGTTGTATTTCCCATAGGTGGTGATAATACCTATTGCAGTTCCACTGGATTATCATGTAGTGAGAGTCAAGATTAGACATTAAGAAACCGAGGGGACTTCATGTCACTTGGTGAGTGGTCATCACCGATAAGGGTGGGGTGACATCCATAAATAATATACCAGATTCAGGTTGCGAGGGGGGAGATGGCACCTCCAGTGGCAGAGGGCGGGGAAACATTGTCCTGGGTCTTATGTTTCTTCTTATTCTCTTACAGAGGTGGAGAAGGGCAGGACACAGAGGGAGAGCAGGCTTCTGCAAGATACCGACCCGAAATGGTGCATCTTGTGGCTGAGTTGTGGTAGTGGGCTTCCGGCCTGACAGACAATTGAAGGGGGGAGGGGGGGAGGGGGAGAAGCTCGACAATCTGCAGCTGCCAAAGAAGAGCGCAGCACATCTTCGTCTTCAGCTAGGGAGGGGAGTGGCTCCCAGAGGGGAGGCCATGGGAACTGTTGGGGAGGGGGAGAGGAGAGGATAGGGGATGAGGCTGGGGTAAGGACGAAGTAGGAGGAGGAAAGGATGTAACAGAGGCAAAAGTTGAAGAAAGTGACACTGGATGGAATCTGTCACATTTTCAGTGAGCCTCAGCGTAAGATAGCGATCCAGGGACTTTTCGTCTTGGATCTTCTTTCCTCTCTTATAACCCGGGCAGTCTGGCCAACAAGGAGAGTGGCTGTCATGACAATTGATGCACATGTGTGACGGAACATAGAGGCTCCCCTCATGGAGCAGTTGTCCACAGTCACCACACAGAGGGTCGACATATGCCCAAAACGCAAGTACCGAAAGGACCTCATGGGCAGTGGGACATATAGCTTCGTATCACATCTGTAGCAAACAACATTGGTGTTCTCTGGGAAGGTATCGCCCTCTAAAGCCAGAATGCCGGTATCCATGGTTCTCTTTACGAACCTTCTGCACACATCAAACAAAATTAATGCCGTGTTACTCCATATTAGCCTGGAGTTCCTCATTGGTTTGCAGGATGAGGTCCCCATGAAAAATCACTGCCTGGACCATATTCAGAGACTGGTATGGGGTAAAGGACACTGGGGCATTGCCAAGATGATCACAAGCATGAAGAGCTGCAGAGTGGCTGGCAGGGGAAGCTCTGATCAATATGAAGCCCAACCGCATCTTACTGAGAGGCTTCACTTCACCAAACTTGTTCTTGATATTCTCCATAAAAACGATGGGTCTGTGGTGGTGATTGTGTCCCTGTCCATCCTAGTGGAGACAAGGTAGTGGGAAAAATGTTTTATCTCAAGACGGCAAGCCAGGCCCTCCTCCGAGTGTAGCCAGGGAAGAGAAGGCTGCCATGTCATTTGAAGCAGCATTCAATGATCCTTCACCATTCGTAGAGAGGGCCATTGGAGAATGGCCAGATTTTTGCAGCTTGATACGCTTCATGCGCCAAGCATCTGCCCTGATACTATCCATTCTGATCAGGGACTCTCCCCACGGGCCACCCAGCAACAGCAAGAGCCCCCTGGGACAGCAGCCATTGCTGGATGCTCCGATGCTACAGGAAGACAACAAGCACTCCTTGGCGTACATGGGGAGGGAACAGCTCAGGTATCGGTAGAATGATCCCTGCGTTAGGAGGCTCAGCCAGGTGGGTACGTAATAGCCCCACCACAAGGACTGGCTACACATGCTAGTGAGCTAGTGATGTGGAGGGGCGATGGTGGGAAAGAAAGAGGGGGAGAGGAATCCATGCCAAAGACACTAGAGAGGGAGTTCTTCCCCAAATGTCTCACACTAAAAACAGAAAATTTATAAGTAGACGTCAAACCCAAAGCAGGAACCTGAATGTCAAAGGATGAAAGAGAACATGTAGGAGGAACAAAATTGCAAGCAATTCAGGGAACCAGGTGGGTAGCCAGGTGGACATAAATCAAACCATCAAGGGAGGGGAAGGAGGGGGCAGTGGGGAAGGAATGAGGATAGGGAGGAACGGCCAGGATGAAGGAAATGCAGCCAGGCAAGGAAGAATGGGCTGCAATAGATTGGGCCCCCTGTGCGCCACGCATGAGCTCACGAAAGAACCATGAGCCAGGGGGGGGGGGGGATTACACAAATCTTAACGTATCGAGGAGGTGCAGTTAATATGCTTGGTAACCAACTTCAAGAACAAAATAACTTTCCCTGTTGTCTTGGGTAGAACACTAACCTGATCTTTGTCTGGACAAAAACCAATCAAGTGCTCAACAATGATCTGAAAATCATATCCACTCGCATTGTGGAAAAACATGGATATGTATGAAGGAGCTTATAATTCAGTTGCACGGATTTTATGCTGTGCCACAAAATTTACCAGTTAGATGAGTGATCAATATGTGGTTTTTCGCTGGTATCTCCTACTGGCAGCTCGCAAACATGACAGCAAATACATCATACTGCAACTGAACTTCCTAGATTATAGTCGAAGGAAAGATGGTACCACAAATCTCCGTGACTTACTCTGCAAGCACTTGACGCTCAGAGAGCAACCATTTTCCAGAATATTCCCCATCTTAAAATAATTATGATTTCAGTAAGAAATGAAAAATACTATACTTTTCAACTACCTAGAAGGGAACATTCCTAAGTGTGAATGAACGACCTTGATGCAACTTGCTACGTGTTTGGAGGGCGAAAAAAACGCAATAAATATTTTTTTGTTTGTGCGCAATTTCACTTTTAAGGGCCAACGTCAATGGACAGTGGATGACTGGAAATGAGTGATTTGGAGTGCTGTATGACACTATAACATGTGGAGATCCAGTGGAAGGATTTTGGTTTGGTGAATGGCTGGAGCACGTTACCTACCAACACGTGTAGTACCACCAGAAGTGCAAAGGGGTTAATCTACATATACATCTACATGGCTACTCTGCCAATCACATTTAAGTGCCTAGCAGAGGGTTCATCGAACTACCTTCACAATTTGTTATTCCAACCTCGTATAGCGTGCGGAAAGAATAAACACCTATATCTTTCTGTAAGAGCTCTGATTTTCCTTATTTTATCGTGGTGATCGTTTCTCCCGATGTAGGTCGGTGTCAACAAAATAATTTAGCATTTGGAGGAGAAAGTTGGCGATTGGAATTTCGTGAGAAGATTTCGTCGCAACGAACACCTTTCTTTTAATGATGTCCAGCCCAAATCCTGTATCATTTCAGTGACACACTCTCCCATATTTCACGATAATACAAAACACGCTGCCCTTCTTTGAACTTTTTCGATGTACTCCATCAGTCCTGTCTGGTAAGGATCCCACAACGCACAGCAGTATTCTAAAAGAGGACAGACAAGTGTAGTGTAGGCAGTCTCCTTAGTAGATCTATTACATTTTCCACGTGTCCTGCCAACGTTCCAGTATGGGTGTGTTTTTCATGGTTAGAGAGGGGTCTCTCTTTTGCACTTAGAAAACTGTGTGCAAGGATAACCCCCAACAATCCCAAAATATTTTCGTTTTGATTACATGAACTTCTAGTTTTAAATTAGTTTACAGTCTACAATTAGGTTAGAAAAATTCTAAAAAATCTTTTTTTCATTAGGAAAAGACGGAAACCACATGACCATGCAGGTTAGGGTTTGTTTATACAACTTACGATGTTGTTTTCTCAAATGTATAGGACAGAGGAACTATTTATTTATATCGTTCAAATATAATTACATACATTATTATTCATTTATTTGTATATTAGAACTTAGATATAAATGATTAACTGAAGTCACAGGTTAACAACCACTGTGAAATTATTAGTAATACGTATCATACTAATAAAATATTACCTGCGCACATGTGTGCATAAAGTTTTTTTCAGTCACGTGTACACTTCAATATAAATGTAAACAATTAAAATCACTAGAAAACAAACACTGAAAACTCTGTAATAGATATCATCTCTCGCGCTTTTTGCAATGGGCTTCGGTTCCACTATTGTGTGAAGTTAATCTACACGTAGATGGAGAAGTTTGTTCATTAACGACTGGGAAATGATAGTAACAATCTAATGCCTTAGCACTGCAAAGAACAGGAGCTGGATGATCGCAATACGAGGACCTCTTACATAGCGCAGGCTCAGTTTCATCCTCATGTTCGCCCAACTGAAGTCATATCTTCATTCCAGTTTCCATTTAAAGTCGAAATTTCATCAAGTCTTAATATCTCCCTGTGAAATTTTATTTCGTTTTGTGACTATTCTGTATTCCATCCACCTGTTCACAGTAGCTAAATGAAGAAAGTGGAGAATGACCTTCAAAATCCAAATCTTTGTCCACTTGTTGATCATAGATGCCCACTGACTGGTTACGTCCGCGTAATATGCAGTGTGCATCAAAAAGAATCATTCGATTTGCCACGTCTGTATTTCTGAAACTAATAAACATTGCGGTATTAAAATTCTTCCCACACTGCACGAGCGTGTCTTGAGTCACAGCTTCCACAACTGCTGTTATCCGCTGTCTCAGTTCATTCTCTGTTGTTAAGCCAGTAATGTAAGGCTGTATCATTTGGTCCAGTGCGACAGATCCATTTGTTCACTTTGTCAACTTCACGAAGAGCTTGCAGTAGCTGAATTTTGCACGGTTTCAAGTGTAAACGTCGACGCAACACACGCCAGATGGACATTGGGAGCATGTGGAGCTGTCGAGCTGCACAGCAAACGGATTTCTGCGGACTATTGTGAAACTATGGAAGATGCGTCGACATCTGTGTCCGACACTCGTGGATGGCCAGGCGATTTGTCTTTACACAAACAACCTGTTTCTCGGAACTGTTCATACTATCGTCTAACGCTGTGTGCTGTAGGACGATCTACACCATACTCAGTACGAAAATCACGCTTAAGATTTATTACTGACCTGCGCAAAACGTAGAACACAAAACTCTTTCTCTTGTCCCGACATTACTTTTTACTTGAACTGAAGTGGGTGCACAGTGCTGCTACCTAGCTGAAACCACGCACAACTCGAGAGCTTGCTCTTTCCAATACGTTATTCACGCGCGTATCTCAAATAACATAATAGTTATGATTTTTTTAAAATCGGATGATTCTTTCTGATACACCCCTTCTATTTTTTTTCCTTTTTGGAGCAGCACTCAACCTTGCGTGCTGGGTGAATTTCAGTTCGACTACTATCTTTTAACTGTACTGAAACTATCTTGTTAACACTTCAAACAGGCTGTACTGCTTCTCGAATCATGCCGATTACAAAACTGAAACCAAAGAAATGCTTAAGCTCAACACGATTTGTAGGTAGTTGCCACGTTTAGTTACTGAATATATGTTTGTGAATTCTGGTGTAGAAGTAAAGAAGTCTTCACAGAAACACTGAGACCAGTACTGAAAAATGCTTTTCAATATCACTAGTCCCCGAAAGAAAATAAAATTCCCTATATGGGTACACTAAAGTAATAACATGTGTGGAATAAATTAACATGTACTTCGTCTCTCTATTGGAAGCACTTGCAAAAGAAAACTCTTCTCAGCGAAACCCTCCTCTGCGCATAACCACTTCCCCTGTGCCATCCTCGATTTAGAAGGCTGAAAGCTTAACTTCATTGGACTCTTTTAGGATCACACATTATTGTGAAGATGTACCATGAGAGTCAGGTTCACTGTCAATGATTTTGGCAAAGTAATAAACTTTTCGGAATCACTTCTCCTTGTGAGAATTTTCTTCATCACTACTCTCTTCTGGAGATGTTTCTTTTATATCATTCAACGGTAATTGTATTGGAGAATCGACATTAGCATTGTCTTCAGACTAATCACAGAGGTCTGAAGTTCCTTTCGAAATACTAAGTATCTTACTTACGGAGAAAATACATTTACCAGCTGGCATCTAAGAATCAAATGCAATAATATCCTATTTGCAATACATTATCTTTAACGCGAAAGTGAATTGTGATTAATGATTCTTAGTTCAGAATTAATACCCACATGATTGTGGGTGTAGATGATAAAATCCAAACAAAATACTAACTTTCGCACAATAATGATAGCTGTTATTTGCTGCGTAATAAACATTAAAGAACGGTGTATAGTTGTAGTAATTACACCTCTACTGATAAGAAAGGTTAATGTCGTCGTTAATGAAAAGTAACTAAATATCTTGTCTTGCTGTGCGAGAAATCAAGCCGAGCTACTCAATTTTCTTAGTAGAACAGCATGCCACCAATAATTGTAATCCCAAATATAGTGTAGTGTAACTACCAACAGTAGACTCGCACGACTGAGGCGTGTAGATATGAACCAGAGAGAGAGACTTTCACTCAGCAACGGAGTATGCGCTGATACGAAACTTCCTGGCAGATTAAAACTGTGTGCCGGACCGAGGCTAACTCGGGACCTACCGAGGTACTGGTAGAACTGACCTCCAGGACGGGTCGTGAGTCGTGCTTGGGTAGTTCAGACTGTAGAGCACTGGCCCGCGGAAGGCAAAGGTCCCGAGTACTAGTCTCGGTCCGGCCCACAGTTTTAATTTGCCAGGAAGTTTCATGAACCAGAGAAGTAAAAAGAAGCGACATTCGTGCTGGTCAGGGCTGAAACGCGTAAGAATGTATTTCACAGCACTGTACACTTCACACAGTACAGGAACGATGATGCTTTGTATTAGCACTGCAATGCACGCTGTCATAGAGCAGCTTCTGTGAGGCAGTAGTTTGTGAACAGTTCTGAAATGGACTGGTTTGTCCAGAATCTGTAAGATTTCCTCCCAGCATGAGTATAACGTATGAAGACATGCAGATGGAAGAGGTTGACAGTGTCAAATTTCTGGGATTACAACTCGATAATAAATTCAGTTGGGAAGGGAGCCTATACAAGTCCGTATTTGCCGTGCGAATGATATCAGATGTAGGAGATATAAATATTAAAAAACTTGCATACTTTGCTTACTTTCATTCTATTATGTCGTATGGGATCATATTCTGGGGCAACTCATCAAACCGAGCAAAAGTTTTTAGGATGCAAAAGCGTGTGATAAGAATCATTTGTGGTGTAAATTCAAGAATATCTTGTAGAAACCTGTACAAGGAACTTTTTACGAGGGTCACTCCAAAAGAAATGCACACTATTTTTTTAAAAATCCATCTTTTATTCTACATGTTTGAAAGTTTTACAGTGTGTAGAAACATTCTTTAGGAACAATATTTTCATTTCTCCACATAATTTCCATCCGTCTCAACTGCCTTACGCCATCTTGGAACCAGCGCCTGTAAACCAGCACGGTAAAATTCTGTACCAACCTGTTGGAGCTACTGTTTGGCAGCGTGCACAAGGGAGTCATCATCTTCAAACCTTGTTCCACGAAGAGAGTCTTTCAGTTTCCCAAAGAGATGATATTCACATGGAGCCAGGTCAGGACTACGGCGGGTGTTTCAGTGTTGTCCATTCGAGTTTTGTGATCGCTTCCATGGTTTTTTGACTGACATGTGTCCGTGCATTGTCGTGCAGCAGCAAAACATCCTTCTTTTGCCGATGTGGTCGAACACGACTCAGTCGAGCTTGAAGTTTCTTCAGTGTCGTCACATATGCATCAGAATTTATGGTGGTTCCACTTGGCATGATGTCCACAAGCAAGAGTCTTTCGGAATCTAAAAACACCGTAGCCATAACTTGAGGACAACCCTCAATATTGCCTTACCCGCTTTCATCACGTAACCTGCTTGCCCACCGACTAACTGTACTACGATCGACAGCAGCATCTCCAAAGTTTTCAACCTGTTTTGGATGTTTCCCACTGTCTCGCTTTCACAGCACAGGAATTCTATGACAGCACGCTGCTTCTGACGAACGTCAAGTGTAGCAGCCATCTTGAAGATATGCTGTGATGGCGCCACTAACGGGAACAGGTTGAACTAAGTTTGAAAACACACGGGAGGGATGTATCTACCCACTGTAAAACTTTCACACATGCAGAATGAAAACTGTATTTTTACAAAAATAGTGTGCATTTCTTTTGGAGTGACCCTCGTATTCTATCCAACTGCTTCTCAATATATTTATTCCTTAATGAAATTTGTTGCAAGTTATACATCTCTATTTCCAACCAAATGAGACACTTAAAGTAGTAAAGGAGTTTTGCTACTTGGGGAGCAAAATAACTGAGATGGTCGAAGTAGAGAGGATATAAAATGTAGACTGGCAATGGCAAGGAAAGCGTTTCTGAAGAAGAGAAATTTGTTAACATCGAGTATAGATTTAAGTGTCAGGAAGTCATTTCTGAAAGTATTTGTATGGAGTGTAGCCATGTATGGAAGTGAAACATGGACGATAAACAGTTTGGACAAGAAGAGAATAGAAGCTTTCGAAATGTGGTGCTACACAAGAATGCTTAAGATTAGAGGGTAGATCACATAACTAATGAGGAAGTACTGAATAGGATTGGGGAGAAGAGAAGTTTGTGGCACAACTTGACCAGAAGACGGGATCGGTTGGTAGGACATGTTCTGAGGCATCAAGGGATCACCAATTTAGTATTGGAGGGCAGCGTGGAGGGTAAAAATCGTAGAGAGAGACCAAGAGATGAATACACTAAGCAGATTCAGAAGGATGTAGGTTGCAGTAGGTACTGGGAGATGAAGAAGCTTGCACAGGATAGAGTAGCATGGAGAGCTGCATCAAACCAGTCTCAGGACTGAAGACCACAACAACAACAACAACAACAACAACAACAACAACAACATTTCCAACCAATAGCTGAGTACAGAGTATCAATACTAGGAATAAGAATAATCTACATAAAGGCCTAAAATCACTTCCCTTGGTCCAAAAAGGTGTCCAATATTCAGGATCACACAATTTTAATAAATTGCCAGCAACCATTAAAAACTTGGTTTCAGATAAAGCACAGTTTAAACAGAGTTTGAAAGACATTTTGATAGGCAACTCCTTCTACTCCATAGATGAATATCTTAACAGAGACTGTTAAGTTAGCTTAAGTAAAAAATATCTGTTAGATTTCAGTTTTGACAACACTTGGTCACAACATCCATGATTAGGTATTTTGCGTATGATAAATTTATTAATACTGGAGAACATTGTTTCATTCTGACAGTGTGTTAATTCTGTAAATATTTGCTGTCCCAATTTACTGCGTTGTATTAACTTATTTTCGACTATCTCCTGAGAAATGATCGTGGTAGTATTACATTAAAATGTTTTATGTTTTAATGTCATACTTTCTGAAATGTTCCACACCCACGAGAATCATCTCATTTCTTGGGTCTATGGAACGAAAATTGAATCTAATCTAATCTAAAGAGACCACACCTGAACCCAATGGACCACATTTGGGATGAGTTAGAACGTCATTTTCGCTCCGGAGGCCAGAGTCCAACATGATTTCCTTCTCTGGTTTCTGCTCTTAAGGAAAACTGGGCCGCCGTTCCTCCACGGACTTTCAAACATCTCACTGAAAGTATCTCCAGTAGAGCTCAAGCCAAAGGTTGACCATACCCCACATTAATGATCACTAACAGGTGCCCGCGTATTTCTGATCAAATAATTTACAAACTTCTTACTGGGTGGTGCGGGTTTTGGGCCGTAATCTCAGTCTGGTAAACCTGAATTACGATGACAACGCGCTATAGAGCAGTGTACATTAATGGTTTCCTATTTTTATTTAATCTATGACAGCTCACTAAGTGCAGTCACCGCTGTACAGTGGAGCGTAGCACAAGTATTTCTTTACAAAATGATTCTATCTCCTACTTCAGAACCACTTCATGCCCATGCAGTTGCAGTATTACAAAAACCTAGCAGTTCTATTCTCCTATAGACCAAAAATTGACTTCTCGTTTTTGACTTACACATTAAAATGGACAGTTCACTAACAGTAGTTTCAGACAACTTTTCAAGTGTTTTGACGGGGGTTTTCCAGGACACGTGGATGTTATTTACGCGTCAGTGCCAAAGGGAAGTCAAGTGAGACAGAAAACCGGTTTGCTTGCTTCGCGTATGACAAGGAGAGCTACAGAGAGCTCACAACGCTGGTGTTACCTAAGTCACTGCTATCTCTGACATACGAACTAGCTGTTTATAGCGAGGCCGGCCGCGTCATAACAAGATACACAAACCACTGGCGGCGAAGCTGATTATCATGCAGACACTAACAATAATGGCGAACTCAACGAAGAACTTTGCTCCGTAGACTTTTTTTCTAACACCGCGCAAAATGGGAGTAACTTTTTTTTCAAATTCAGGGAAAAAATCCCCATCGTATATCGCTAAAGTTCGGCTGCCAAAACAAAGGTATATACTTCGGCACAGTATGTTATTCCGTAACAATTGGAAATAATGTTACGGGGGAGTAATTACGTCATGCTGGGCTCTCCTTTGAAATTATACGTAAGAAAACCCACCCCCATGACAGGCCGACCCATAGGTCACCATTGTCAAACTTTTGCAAAGTTCCCATTTTGTTTCTATTTCCGTCTTTACCGGTCAGAAAGACTTCATGGGCTCATGAAAACTGAAAATACTTTGCAGTCCTGTCGCTGCAGGTCTAGAACTGAAGAGGAAGCCGAAAGAAGTAGTGCTAATCCACAAGCGAGTAATTTTAAGTTATGTATTGGTTAAATTAAAAGACAAGAACATAAAAACAACACGAAGCAATTTATACAGTAACTAGTCCTTTCTAGTGGTACAAATGAAATTACATGTTACAAAGATGTTGCACAATCGAAAACCTAACACTGACCAGACTGATCCTCGCTATAATCAGGATTAGCATTTCTTCGGATTAAATCATGCGTCCTCTTTTGCTAACTCACAACCAAACAGTCACCGACCTCATGGCACGCCACAGATCAGTATGTCACCTCATCCAAGATTTCTTATTTACATTCTCACGCTTCGTCCGAGACCTCGGGTTACGCTGCAGGTCATTCTGTCACAACAACCTACATTTCAAAATATATTGTGTTTCCCACTCTTTTTCTGTTTGCGCACATGTGATGTTACACGCCACATCAAAATTATGTTACGACACGAGGCCGAAATCGGGTATCCGTAGGTTCAGTTGAGTCCTCCAATCCTGTTAAGTGTTTTACTAGACAGGACTCATAGTGAACTTAAAAATACGTTCGTTGTGAGAAAAGGAAATTCGCGCGTGAGCTTAATCCAATTATCGACATCAGTTTTGACGAATGCCATTCCACCGACTCTACACACAAACACACAGCGGCAACACACACAAGTAGCTTGGAGGAATACAGACGACGAACAAGACTTTCTGGAGGAATACAGACGACGAACAAGACTTTCCTCCCATTTGGTTAAGATTCACTCAATCACGGTCGCCAGTGCCGAATCTACAATGATCAAACGCTCACAACTTGAGGACCAAATAATGGCACCTACATTTAAACACTGGACTTGTACGGGCATTTGTGTTACGTGGCTACACGCGTAACTACTTGCTTGACAAGCACTCAAGCATCAGTTTGGTTACGGAAAATGTCGAGCTCAGAACGACAATGCGCTGGATTTGGCTGCCTTTTGCTTGTGTTTCGAAAAGCAGGAGGAAAAGTGATATGTGGAGTAAAAAGTGGTTAAAGAAACGAAAATATTAAGCCCATTATTCGCGATAGACGAGCAATATAATTGTCTCACAGAATTGCTATTTTTCTTTTCTTTTTCCTCCACGCAATATTGTATTCTTTGACCAGTCCTACTTTACAGTACAACCTTTGTACAGAATGCAATTCAATATGACCAAATAAAAATCAAACGAAATTAGCGCTTTCACAAGCCTGCATATACTTGGTACACACGCTTGAACACTTGTATCAGCATGCATAATCGAAATTCGAATACGCATCAAGCTCCTTGTGCAGTCCTAATTCTTAGGCAAATTCATTCTACGCCCGCTTGCCCATGCATGCTTGTCAAGCATGCAGTTACGTGTGAATGCCACCTTTACACAAAATAAGAAGCACGAGAGAATCTATTTTTAAAGCAACGAGTATATATGTATTCTGCTTCTCAGAAAATTGTCGTACGCACCCATAAGCCCGTCTGACCAAGGTTTTCGGGAGGTTTTCCTGGATTCGGAGAAATGGTGGAGGTGTATATCCTCTCAACTGTCGCTACTCTTGCACCAACCTGGAGCAACCTTCTCAAGATGTGCCAAATGGGTAACGTTTTCGCTCGTAAATATTTGTATAATTAGCACCGACATGAAGACTAAGCCTGAAGAGTGCCGCATTTCTGTATTTCATGAACAAAGTGTTCTCCCACGCTGAAAACTAGACAGACTGGCGACTTCAGACATATTTCACGGGACTGAACATTCAAGTTTTACAGTTGACTGTGGCGTTATATAACCTATCAACACAAAAGGCGGAAGACTGTTGTTTGAACATCCCGTCGACGACGAGGTCATTATTGACGGAGTACAAGCCTGCAATGGAAAAGTATGCGGAACGAAATCGGCCTTGACATGTACAGGGGAATCAAGCCGATATTTGCCTTAAACGGCTTAGGCCTTAGGAGTACACGGAAATTCTGAATCAGCATGACTGAGTCGGTATTTGAACCACCGTCCTCCGAACACGAAACCACGTTTTTATCATTGCGTCACCAAGCTGGGTTCCACAGTCAGCTGGAACGAGTCCCGTTTCAGTGGCGTTGTTTGATCTTCCGAATACTGCGATTTTTCTTAGCCTTGTTTTAATTAAGTTTTCTGTCAAGTATATTGTGCATCTGACGACACAGCTGTACGTAAATGGCTCACCGCAGAGAAAACGAAATCTTGACAGGAAACGGGTAAGACATTTTCCTGGCATGTTGACATTGCAGTGAATGTCTTTATGTAACTGAGGAACTGATGAAGCTGCGATTTCGAAGTGTACAACTTAGGTGAAACGAAAACTTCACCGAAAAGACATTAGTATTGCTGAGGTTTCTCATTCAGTTCAATGTCTCGGGTCTGTCATAAATAGCCACTATGGCTATCATGGAGGGAGGGGAAAGGAGAGGGGAAAGGGAGGACGGGATGGCGGACACACACACACACACACACACACACACACACACACACACACACACACACACACACACAGAGAGAGAGAGAGAGAGAGAGAGAGAGAGAGGCCGGGGGTGGGAGAGGGATGTACACTTTCTGTTCCGCAGTTCCACTATGAAATTTTCAATGATGCCACAGTTTACAATAAAGGACTATCATCAATTTCAGGTAGTACGCTGGAGGCTATGTAATTTTTTAACTCTTCTATTAATTGAGGTATTGACTGAAGTATTTTTCATTAATGGAATGGTATGCTTTTCATTTACCGTCATTTGAAAGCTTTTGATTGGTTGGTTTAAAAGAGGGGTGAAGGGACCAAACTGCTAGGTCATCGGCCTCTTGTTCCGAATAAAACAATACCACAAGTGTGAGAATAAAACAAGTGAGACGGAGACTGACGACAACACAACGGAGAGAAAGGAAAAAAACACAAGATCGACAGAAGGCCAACAAACACTTAAATGGACAAAACGGGAGAAGAAAACCACAGAAACGCAAGAATCAGGTAGAAGAAATAGTTGTTGTTGTTGTGGTCTTCAGTCCTGAGACTGATTTGATGCAACTCTCAATGCTACTCTATCCTGTGCAAGGTTCATCATCTCCCAGTACCTACTGCAGCCTACATCCTTCTGAATCTGCTTAGTGTATTCATCTCTTGGTCTTCCTCTACGATTTTTACCCTCCACGACAAAACAAATTACCATGGCTGGCTGACCATGAGAATAAAAATGAGAACCCAGCCACTCTGCAACACATTAAAACCTCCACCCTAAAAGCAGTAGGGTGGAGGACACAGAGGGACAAAAGACATGCGCTAAAACTCAATCAAATGATAAAACCCACCATCACGAATAAAACGTAAAATTAAATCAGCCGATGAGGCGTTGTCAGATAAAATTAGAAGAAACGAGTCCGGTAACCGAAGTGCACGAGAATAGGGGCCACTGTCAACCGGGCGCCGAATCGACACTGAGTTGGGTCTTAAGGCGCAGGAGGTAGCCGTGGGTCGCCCAAGAGCGGCCAATACGGAGCCGGCAGAGAACAACGAGTCCCCGCGAGAGGCCCGCAGGGAGGACTGCCACACATTCGTAGTCTCCTTAATGGCACGTAGTTTGTTATGTGTACTGAGACTATGCCATTTCGTCTCCCAAAGCCAAAAACCCTGAGGCGTAAAAAGGAACGCTGGTCAGTCATTGGAATGCCTATCTCCAGAAGCTGTTTCCGCGTAGCCTGTATGGCCAGCCTGTCAGGAAGTTCGTTGCCTGGGGTTCCGACGTGTCCTGGGGTCCACACAAACACTACTGAACGACCGGACCGTTCCAGAACATAGATAGACTCCTGGATGGTCGCTACCAAAGGATGACCGTGTAACACTGGTCGATAGTTTGTAGGCTGCTTAAGGAGTCAGTACACAGAAGAAACGACTTCCCAGGGCATGAACAGATGTGCTCAAGAGCACAAGATATAGCCATCAGCTCTGCAGTGAAAACACTGCAGCCTTCGGGCAAGGACTGCTGTTTAATATGTCCTCCATGGATATACGCGAAGCCGACTTGACCATGAGCCATCGAGCCGTCGGTGTAAACCACTTCATGGCCTCGATACACGTCAAGAATCGAGAGGAAGTGAGTGGAGTGCTGCAGGGTGAACTGAGTCCTTTGGGCCATGTGAAAGGTCCAGACGAAGCCGCGACCTAAGTGTACACCATGGAGGTGTACGTAAATGGACCTCGAGTTAGGTGGCAAAGGCAAGCACTCCAGTTCAGATAGAAGGGATCGGACGCGAACTGCAATTGTAAGCCCTGACCTGGGCCGCCGATGAATCGCCGTGGGTGGGAAAAAAGATGGTAATTCGGATGCGCAGAAGAACTACAAAAGTGTGCAACGTAACTGGCGAGCAGTTGTGCACGCCTGACCTGCAATGGCGGGACTCCAGCCTCCACCAAGACGCAGGTCACTGGACTCTTCCTGCAAGCTCCCGCCGCTAATGTAACGCCACAGTGGTGCATTGGGTCGAGTAAACGCAATGCTGAGGGCGCCGCCGAACCACAAACCAGACTCCCATGGTCAAGACGGGATTAAACAAGGGTTCTGTAAAGCTGCAGCAGAGTAGAGCGATCTGCACCCCAGTTGGTGTTGCTCAGGTAGCAGAGGGCATTGAGGTGCTGCCAGCACTTCCGCTTAAGCTGACGAAGGTGAGGAAGCCAAGTCAACCGGGCGTCGAATACCAGTCCTAAAAATCGATGTCTCCACTACAGTCAGTGGATCGTCATTAAGATAAAGTTCTGGTTCTGGATGAACGGTAAGACGCCGACAGAAATGCATAACATACGACTTTGCGGCCGAAAATTGGAAACCATGGGCTCTAGTCCATGACTGCGCCTTGTGGATGGCTCCCTGTAGGAAACGCTCAGCAACACCAGTACTGGTGGAGCAGTAAGAAATGCAGTAGTCGTCTGCATACAGAGAAGGTGAGACGGACAGCCCTACAGCTACTGCTAGACCATTCATGGCCACTAAAAATAGAGAAACTCAATACAGAGCTCTCCAGGAACCCATTCTCCTGGATACGGGGGGAACTATGGGAGGCACCAACTTAAGACATGGAAAGTACGAAGTGACAGGAAATTCTGGATAAAAATCGGGAGCGGGCCTCAGAGACCCCACATGTATAATGTGGCAAGGACATGATGCCGTCAGGTGGTGTCACACGCTTTTGATAAATCAAAAAAGACGGCAACAAGGTGTTGGCGTCTGGAAAAGGCTGTTCGGATGGCAGACTCGAGGGACACAAGATTATCAGTGGTAGAGCTACCAAGGCGGAAACCGCCCTGGCACAGGTCCAGTAGGCCACGTGACTGCAGGACCCAACACAATCGCCGACACACACCATAAATTCCAGCAGCTTACAAAGAACATTGGTGAGGCTGATGGGCCGATAACTATCCACATCAAGCGGGTTTGAACACTGGTTTGATGGTGCTATCCCGCCAGTGTGATGGAAAGACGCCATCGCACCAGATCTGGTTGAAGATCATGAGGAGATGCCGCTTGTAGTCAGACGAGAGATGTTCAATCATCTCACTGTAGATCCGAGCTGGCCCAGGAGCTGTGTCGGGGCAATGCACAAGGGCACTGAGAAGCTCTCACTCTGTAAATGGGGCGTTATAGTGTTCACTGGCGTGTAGTGAACTAGAGGACTTTCCCTTCCATCTGCCGTTGGAGAGCGCGAAAGGCTGGGGTGGGGGTTGGGGGGGGGGGGGGGGGGGTAATGCTCTGACGCAGAGGCGCTCGGCAATCGCATTTGCGTCGATAGATAACATGCCATTTATGTTAACACCGGGAACAAATGGCACTGAGCACTATGGGACTCAACTGCTGTGGTCATTAGTCCCCTAGAACTTAGAACTACTTAAACCTAACTAACCTAATGACATCACAAACATCCATGCCCGAGGCAGGATTCGAACCTGCGACCGTAGCAGTCGCACGGTTCCGGACTGCGCGCCTAGAACCGCGAGACCACCGCGGCCGGCTTAACAACGGGAACACCTGTTGGGGCCTGGTACCAAAAAGAACTCGTTTGATCTTTGCCCAGACCTGGGAAGGTGACGTTTGGCACCTGATGGTCGAGACATATCTCTCCAACACTCTTGTTTCCATGTTTTGATAAGCCGGCGAATGCGGGCACGGACCCATTTAAAGGCTATGAAGTGCTCCAGGGAAGGGTGCCACTTATGCCGCTGCAGAATTCGCAAACGCTCCTTAATTGCCTCAGCGACTTCCGGCGACCACCAAGGGACTGTCTTTCGCAGGGGACACCCTAAAGAACGAGAGATCGCGTTTTCCGCCCCAGAAACTATGGTTGTAGTTACCTGCTCAACTACCACATCGATGTTACCATGTGGGGGAGATTCAACAATGACAGCAGAGGTGAAAGCGTCCCAGTCTACCTTGTTTAAAGCCCATCTGGGCAGGCGTCCGTGGGCCTGACGCCGGGGCAGTGACAGGAAGATGGGGAAGTGGTCACTAACACACAGGTCATCATATGCTCTCCAGTGGATAGATGGGAGATGACCAGGACTGCAAACCGAGAGATCAATGGCCGAATATGCGCCACATGCCACACTGAAATGTGTGGGAGCACCTGTATCTAAGAGGCAGAGGTTGAGTTGTGGCAGTAAATTTTCGACATCTCTGCCACGGCCAGTAAGCACGGTGCCACCACACTAGGTGTTATGAGCGTTAAAATCTCCCAAAAGTAGGAAAGGTTTAGAGGGTTAATCAATCAGTGCAGCCAATGCGTTCAGGGGTACTGCACCATCTGGAGGAAGTTATATGTTGCAGACAGTTATTTCCTGCGTCATCCTTATCCTGACAGCCACAGCTTCAAGAGGTGTTTGAAGGTGCACAGGTTCACTACATACAGAGTTCAGGATATAAACGCCAACTCCACCCTACACTCTATTATATTCGCTACGGTTCTTGTAATATCCACTATAGCCGCGAAGGACATGGGTCTGCATTGCCAGGAACCAGCTTTCCTGAAGGGCAATGCAGAAAGCAGGTATAAAACTTAACAGTTGCTGTAGCTCAGCCAGGTGGTGGAAAAAACCGCCACAATTCCACTGGAGGATGACGTTATCGTGAGACTGGGAAGGCATGAAACACTCAATGATGCAGTCTACATCTCAGGGTCACCTGCTGCCACCGACTTATTTCCTGAACAGTCTATATCCAGTGTGTCTGAGGGTCTGGCGAGATTTAGGTCCTCAGCAGGCGCCAGAATCTTCACCTCATCCTCAGACGCAAAGTTTGTAGGCAGTGGCTGTGTGGGTGCCACTAAAATTCCCTTGGTCTTGGGAGTCTTCTTTCTGGATTTCTCTCGCTAATCCTTGGGTTTCTCTGGCTGGGAGGGCTTCACTTATTCAGTCTCTCTGGGACTGAGGATGATCATGAAGTCCTACCACCAGCTGCTTTGGGGCACTTCAGCCACTGGTGGCTATCATCTTTCCCACTAGCAGAAATCTAGGAAGGGAGAGACCCAAGGGATCCCTTCATAACAAGAGGAACCGAAGAAGGCTTATGCTTCTCTGGCTGAGAAGCGGGGACTAGTGTCCCCGATGATGGGGGCGGGAGGATAGTGCTCCTGAGGTAGGTGGTATGGGAGCAACTGGGAGGGAAGTGCCCCCACCCCCCCAATCATCAAGGGGGCAGGTGTAGTCTTCTGCCTATGAGAGCCGACTGGAACTCGCGAAACTGATGGGGCTACAAGTGTTCTTGTAGTGGCGGCATGAGAGAAGGTCATAGCCACAGGATGAAGGTGCTAAATTTTCCTTTTGGTCTCAGTGTAGGTCAGTCGATCCGGGGTCTTGTATTCCATGATGTTCCTTTCTCGCTGTAAAATTCTGCAGTCTGGTGAGCAAGGGGAATAATGCTCTCCGCACTTGACACACATGTGAGGTGGGGAACATGGAGTATTGGGATGGGATGGAGTCAACAATCTCATGTGATGCTGGAAGTACAGGGAGGAGACATATGCCCGAACTTCCTGCACTTGAAGCACCACATTGGAGGAGGGATACATAGCTTGACATCACAGCAGTAGACCGTCACCTTGACCTCAGGTAATATGTCAACCTCTAAGGCCAAGACGAAGGCACCTGTGGCAATCTCATTATCCCTCAGAACCTGATGGACTTGCCGGATGAAATGAACACCTCGCCGCTCTAAATTGGCGTGCAGCTCGGTGTCAGACTGCAAAAGAAGGTCCCTGTGGAATATAATACCCTGGACCATATTTAAGCTCTTATGAGGCGTGATGGTAACAGAAACATCCTCCAGATTGTCACAAGTGAGTAATGCCCGTGGCTGGGCAGAGGATGCTGTTTTTATCAAGACTAACCCTGACCGCATTTTGGATAAGCCGTCCACCTCTCCTAACTTGTCCTCTAAATGCTCTACTAAAAATTGAGGTTTCATCTAGACAAAGGAGTTCCCATCAGCTCTCGTACATTCGAGGTACCGGGGCAAATAAGGTTCGCTGCCATCCTTAGGTTGGTGTTCCTCCCATGGGACTTGGAAAGCTTAGAGACTGCTGGCATTTGATCACCAGCAAGTCACGACACGTGGTACACTTCATCGCGCATTATCCGCCCTGATGACAACCACTCCGACCACGGGCCCTCCCCAAGAGTGCCACCTAGCCACAGCAAAGGCCACTTGGCAGGATGGCCATTGCTGGGAGTCTCGATGCCCCAGGGTGACTTCCATCTACTCCATGGCATATGTGGGGAGTTAACGGCTCAGGCATCAGCAGAGTGATCCCTGTGTAGTCAGGGGCCTACAACCAACAGGGTACATAGCAGGCCCACCACAACGGACTGGCTACCGTGCTGGATATCAGGTGCAAAGAATTCCATGGTCATTATCGGTGCAGAAAAAGACACTGCATATTGGGTAGAGGAAACTGTGCCCAGGAAGGTGACCTCGCTCAAGAGACGGAAGATGAGCGGGACTGCAACGCCACGACGAGAAAGTGGGCTGAAGATCTCAATGCACGATGGACACGATGCACCATGGAGGCGCCCTTCCTCATCCGACTGTCTTGCCCCTCATTTTCATGTAAGAACTCCAACGACATTCTGTCTTTTCCAACAGCTTTCTTTTGTCATTAGAGAACACTGTTCCATAAAACAAATAATACTTCTTTTCGAATCTCCGTCGAAGCTAGAGTAACAAGTATGGACTTTTTAACAAAATTGCATGCTCTTCTGCATATTATCATAAACTGAAGTCAACGATGAGTTTTGATTCAACAGTTTTTACCCGCTTTCTACACACACACACACACACACACACACACACACACACACACAGAGAGAGAGAGAGAGAGAGAGAGAGGATGGGGGGGGGGAGGGGGGTGAATTCATACCAAGATTTGTGTCTTACACACTACCTTATGCTATCAACGTGCGCGCTGGAGTACGAAGTACGCCAAATGCAAAATAAGTTTAATTTTTGCAAGTTTAGAGCTATTAAACTTGGGTCTTGGCAAACAGTTTTTTCTTCATTATTGCTTTGAATACCGCGGTAGGTTGTGCTCTTTTTCGAACACCTGTAGTAGGTCTGAGAGAAGTTTAAAAAGTGAATGTGTCACTTTGTTGTACAAAATACACCGCACACCTGGTCATGCAAGTAAAATTTCTCATTTTCAGCTTTTCTTCTTTCACCAGTATAGCTATTGTTTCGCGTGGAGTTTTGTATACAAGTGTTAATATAAAATTCAAACATTTTTATTGTTCAGGTCACGTGGAAACGTCACAATAGACAAACCTTATAAACTATCCCATACAAATTCCGATGCTATAAGAGTATTCAGACGGGGATGATGACAGCTCTGATGGAGAAAATGAAGCCATTGTCTATAGCGATCATGATTCACAATGTGAGCCGGAATATGATCCTAAAGACTAGTGTAGAGAAGGTAATAAATAGTAGGCTTGCAAATGGGACGTATTTCATTGGAAGAGACAGACTGAGTAAGAAAAAGGAAATCTACAGTCTTAAAGCAAAACAGAACAAAGGAACACCGTGAACTATTTCCTGGACCAAAACCTGTCACCAAAGATATTACAAGTGAATTACTGCTTTCAAAAGTGTAATATCTTAAAATATCACTGAAAATGTTGTGAAATACACAAATATGTATAGTGAATATACAAAAGGAAATTATGTTACACTCGAGAGAAAGAGATTTGGCAAATGTCCAGAACCGAGATAATGGGACATTTACGATTACTTTGCCTGATAGGTGTCAAGAAAGAAAATCACTCCAGTGTCACTGAACTCTGGTACTCTGATTCTTCAGAAATGGAAATAACCTGTTCTGTGCTGAGTTTCGAGAGGTTTCTCTTCCTGCTTAGTGTTTACATTTTCATGACAAGATTCCTAAAGACAACAGAACAGCAAATGAGAAATTAGCACCCATCCATGTAGTTCTGGATGAGCTTGTGGTTAACTGCAAAAAGAGTTACAGTCTCATTGAATTTTACACCACAGGTGACTGACTTCAGGCTTTCTGTGGATCTTGCAGTTTTGTTTAATATGTACCTAACAAGACAGTAAAATATGGCATCAAACTCTGCACATTAGGTGATGCCAATACTAGGGACAGAGGTGTACTGTGGAAAGCAACTTCCAAGACCCTAAGAGGTTTCCAATGTGACTACATATATTGACAGGATATTTGTGACACACATCGATTGAGGATTCCAAAAGAAATGTCCCTATTGGAACAATGCATAGGCACACTGAGAAAAAACAATAATACCTACCTTCCCAAGCAGTATCATCTTATTTCTTTGGGTACTGAAAAGTTATCACATTTGTCTCCTTTGTTGCAAAGAATTACTAAGCAGTGTTCTTGCTTTCTGCCATGCATGATGATAGTGCAACAGATGAAGTTACAGGGTCGCCAGATATTGTAATGGACTATAACGCAACAGAAGGTGGTGTTGATACTATGGACCACACCTATGGGACATATTCTGTCACTCGCATACAAGGAGATGGCCGTTTATGGTGTTCTCTTATGGATATAGAAGGAATAATCTTGCAAGTTCTTCATTTTGACAACCAGGATTAACCCAAAACTCTCGGACAATTATTTCCAAACTATCTGCTTTATCCCTGATGAAACTACACCTCTGATGAAACTACACCTTAAAGAGCAAGTAGATATGCATTGGCTCCCAGCAAATGTTAACATCACATTCCTTCTGTGATCCTGAGGTCCACAGAATAACATGAAAGAATATGAGTGCAGTAAAAGAGCATGGGCAGTACCTGACGTGGACTGGCAAAGAATATAATGATCACAATAACATGTGATCTGTGTCAGCATTTTGTATCCAAGCAACACATTAGAAGTGCTCGGATGTGTGAAAAGAGTCGAAAAATTAGTCTAACACTCAAACCTCCAGATGTCAGACACTCAGATCGGTACCAAACATTGTGTGTCGATAGAGCATCAACCAAAACTCTGATTTAGTTCATACTATGTGTTGTCACCCCACAGAACGGGCATAAACGTCAATTGAAAGTAACACAGAACTACGGAGCACATGAAAAGTGTAACTGTGTTGGTATAGTGTTAGATCGTTGTGCCAAACGTATTGGGTTTCAAACTCCAATTATGACAATTTCTTTTACTGTATCATGTGTGAAAGTGTTATATGGAACCATTACTACTACCGCACATGCAATGCAATTGTTTATTCTACTGTTCCAATTGTTTATGTTTATTCTGGGAAACTACAAATGCACTAGCTACTTCATCACAAACGGTGTGTGTTCTGCCATGTATGTCCAGCGAAACACCACACCTATCTGTACAAATGCACTCTATAGGTTTGTTTCTTTCAACTAACGAAGCGAAAGCAGACTGCCAAAAGAACATTGCTACAAACTTCAAAAAGTCCTTTTAAATGCCAGGAAAATGTCCTCCCATATAACAGTTTCACGGGTACAGTTGAAACAAATTGTCATCAGTGGGGTTTGCATGTGGGACATTTGGTGCGACCACCTCACACACTACCGACTCACCCACCAGTGATCTAAAAACCTGTCACTCAAAGATATGCCTTTCCCGTGCTCTCTAGTTGTGGTGCTACTTTTAATTACCATTTACGCATATTCTACTGTATGACAGCACATAGCACGAACTAAAATTTAGTTTTGGTTGATACTCTATGTACATACAACATTTTGCACCAATCTGAGTGTCTGACATCTGGAAGTTTGGGCGTAAGCCGGGTGAGTAAAGTGTACCGCACTTGATGAAATGACTTATGTGTGTGCATTTTTGTTTATTATAATAAAGTTAGAAATTGTGAATCTTAATAAAAAGAACCATTCAATTTAAATAATGAAACAAAAATGTATTACTTCATGAAGTCAGCAGACTTTATATACTATGGGCTCCTACACACAATTCTATTAGAAGCATATCATCTGTAGCAAAGATTTTCATTTGACAATAATAATAAAATACTAAAAAATGAAGTATTCCTTAAATACGGCTCCAGTGAGGTAATGGATATGTAATGGGTCGGTACAAAGTAACAAAGTATACTTCACACCAGCTAACGTGATAATGCATATGCCCACTCAAGGGTTAAATGTGACCTGTGAAGCACAGTGTTCCATAGTACTCATTTGGTTGCCTGTCGTGAATTTATGCCTCCACATGACCACAGCAAGCCTATGAAAAATCACACAACAGGCTCAAAGCCAACAGAGATGTGAAACGTACTTTCACATTGCAAATAAACAAGTTAATAAGAAGTGGCCAATAAGAACTTTGGCTTGCATGAACACTGGAAAAAGTATTACAGGGGAGTGGCCCAATGAATCAAGATATAGCTGAAAATCTGTTGGATCACCAAGTTTCATTGTGCTAATAGATGGGATCTAACTCAACCCTATACACGGATCAACAAAGGTGGACCTGCCTCTATGGGAACTAAGCAAAGCCCCATTTTGCAACTGCTGTGTTATACAGACCATTACTTATGTAGTCTAGGACCCAGCAGGTTGATGGTATATGTTCTATATGCTCTACTGCATCAACAACACTTTACAGTATCTAGATTGCTTGTGCACTGACACATGAAAAAGTATCAAGGATTTCTGTTTCTTTGCCTTTTTCACATTGTGAATTTATCTGTCTCTCTTAAATTACAAATAGTGTTCTCATTGTTTTGTGCATTATGCATTTGATTAACAATTAAACCACACTGAAAGTTAGGCACTGCCTACAAAAACTGAAGATTAAAGCCCCTGTCCAGTATGCATCCACTAATGAAAGCTACATGATGCCACTAATGAAAGATACATGACACAATGTGTGAGACTTAACTGTGGAGAGAACAATGCTGCAATACTAGTAGGAACTCACAAGTCAGACACAGTGTCATCACATGGTGATTTGCTACAATTTTGTAGTACTAGAGCACAGCAGCAACTGTTTACAAAATTCATCCCAATACAATCATTTATATAACGTGTGTGTTTACACATAATTAAGCAAGTATAGTCAGCCTTAAATGCATTAACATGATTAATTTTTGCTAATTAATTACAACAATCCCCTTAATACGAATCAAAGTACATAAATATTTCAATTCACAGCAGAGCCCCAAATGTAGTAAAGCTTCACCGAGTGATCTCTAGCTTCAGCAGTTACTGTTCCTCATCAACTACCATAAATTCTAGAACCATTCAAGCATAAATTTCTAAAACTTTGGATATATAGCAGTAACTCTCACTTATTAACTTACTATTAAACAGAATAACAGTGCTTGCAAAATGAATATAATGCTACACTGTCTAAGTTACCTGACTCTACAACATTTTTCTTCAGAGTCTACAACTATTATGCCTTGAATACTTATTCATCAGCTGACTTTAATCAATACAAATGAGTGTTTTTCGTTCAGTGTGTCAGTGACTGTTGTCTCTATAGTCTAATGGTTACTAAACTTCGGTTTCATAATAGTAAACTCAGAAAAGCACGGTAAACCGGAAGAAAAAAAAGTACGAATCTGAAGTTTTCACAACAGATGCTTCTTGTATGTGAGAGGGTTAGGAAGAGGAGGATCTGGCAGCAGTCGCATCCTCCAAAGTGTTTAATAAATTATTCTCTACATCAAAGTTGTGTAGGCAAACTATAGGAAAATGTAAAATGAAACAATAAGTGTCATGACAAATGAAGATTTGTGCCAGTCTGGGTCTCATACACAATTTCAATTTTCACTTTTAGCATTTCATGTTATTTCATCTTCATCAATTTCACACCCATCGACTCCATTTATTTAATTCCTGTGTCTGTAATTCAGCTGACACATTAAGAGACAGACAAAGATTACAATCTCTCCATTAACACAAATTTGTTGTTTGTATAAAGAGTATGAGATCGGAATAAGTGGGAAAGCTGGGTTGCATGGCTCTCACACTTTAACAGACATGAAACTTTAAAAATACGGCAATATATATATAGTTATAATAGAGGGAAACATTCCACGTAGGAAAAATATATCTAAAAACAAAGATGATGTGACTTACCAAATGAAAGTGCTGGCAGGTCGACAGACACACAAACAAACACAAACATACACACAGAATTCAAGCTTTCGCAACAAACTGTTGCCTCATCAGGAAAGAGGGAAGGAGAGGGAAAGACGAAAGGATGTGGGTTTTAAGGGAGAGGGTAAGGAGTCATTCCAATCCCGGGAGCGGAAAGACTTACCTTAGGGGGAAAAAAGGACGGGTATACACTCGCGCATACACACACACACACACACACACATATACACACCTGTGTCTGTATATGTGTGGATGGATATGTGTGTGTGTGCGCGCGCGCAAGTGTATACCCATCCTTTTTTCCCCCTAAGGTAAGTCTTTCCGCTCCCGGGATTGGAATGACTCCTTACCCTCTCCCTTAAAACCCACATCCTTTCGTCTTTCCCTCTCCTTCCCTCTTTCCTGATGAGGCAACAGTTTGTTGCGAAAGCTTGAATTCTGTGTGTATGTTTGTGTGTCTGTCGACCTGCCAGCACTTTCATTTGGTAAGTCACATCATCTTTGTTTTTAGCAATAATATATATATATATATATATATATATATATATATATATATATATATATATATATATATATATATATATATATATATATTTTGCTACAGGGCTACGCTAGCAATCACTTTATTTATGAAAATATGCAGTACAGTCTCCCACAAACTTTATATATTCACAACATCCTTTACCTTTAATCCAAATATATACAGATTCATTAACAGAAACCTTACGTCTACTTCTAGTGTACAGGGATAGTGAGGAAGGTGAGGTATATACAGATTTTCCAAAGTCTTTATTAGCCACTTCTCCAATGTGGTAGGTGCGGAAGGCGATGACATCACGATCGACGAAACTCTCCAGGCCACCAACTGCGGGAACACCAGATCCACCTCTTACGATAGCTACTGTTAGCCATCCATTGCCATGCGAAAATGTATCATTCACGTCAATACTAAAATTGAGTCTGCAACCACGAAACATACAGGGTCCTTCGACGAGTTCACTGGCAGAAATGTTCTTCAACTTGTTACTCTTCTTGTCAGCAGCAGAAGTTGTCATTTCAATGTTCTCGATAGTTTTGTAGACAACCTCTGCTGCTGACAAGAAGAGTAACAAGTTGAAGAATATTTCTGCCAGTGAACTCCTCGAAGGACCCTGTATGTTTCGTGGTTGCAGACTCAATTTTAGTATTGACGTGAATGATACATTTTCGCATGGCAATGGATGGCTAACAGTAGCTATCGTAAGAGGTGGATCCGGTGTTCCTGCAGTTGGTGGCCTGGAGAGTTTCGTCGATCGTGATGTCATCGCCTTCCGCACCTATCACATTGGAGAAGTGGCTAATAAAGACTTTGGAAAATCTGTATATACCTCACCTTCCTCACTATCCCTGTACACTAGAAGTAGACGTAAGGTTTCTGTTAATGAATCTGTATATATTTGGATTAAAGGTAAAGGATGTTGTGAATATATAAAGTTTGTGGGAGACTGTACTGTATATTTCTATAAATAAATTGATTGCTAGCGTAGCCCTGTATATATATATATATATATATATATATATATATATACAGGTTACATAAAATCAATAAGTATCTAGGTGGGACAGATATGTACCTATCCACTCAAAACTTCTGATATCCATATATTTTAAAAATTCTAATCAATACCATGTTAAACAGCAGTCTATTTCCTTTCTTCCTTCTCTCCATTGTCTCTCAGTGTAAAAATAATCAATTGCTGAGGGACTGTCCATTCAGGTGGCAGTGCTGTTTATGACTGGCCGTCCTTTACACAATTTTTTTTTTCTACATAGCCACAGAATATCTAATCCCACCACTTAACTCCAATAAATGGTTCGCACTGTTAAGGATCAAACTGTGATAACAACTAAGATGTAATAAATGATTAACCCTCAGTGGTATAATAGAATGCAAAATGTCTGGCAAATAAGACACTGGCATGACAGGAAGGAAAGTAACATCATATTACTCTGGCACTGAAACAAATAGGAAACAATAGTGGAACTAATTTACTTACTTACAAACTTATAATATGGTATTTTTTAATAAACAGAAAATTGCAAAAGGAGATTTATTTACTATGGCTGAATGAGCCTTTTTACCTCAACACTGAGAAGTTCTGAGTGGAAGCCAAACATGGTTGAACTCATTGTTATCTTTTGTCCAACGCTCAAACAGAACTAATGGAACTAATGTGCAACAGGCACACGAAACAGGATTAAAAAAAAGACAAGTGCATTTATGACTTCATGTTCACTTTCAGCTCTAATCAGCCTATTTTATTGTGCTTTTGCAATTTCACGTTTATGATGTCAAAATTTCTCTCTCTTGACTGCCCTTGGATACAGGATCATATTACAATGGGATTGAATCAGAAGGAATAACTGAAATTAAAGAGAGAAAATGTGGTGGTAAACAGTGGAGAAAAAGTGCGACACTTTGTAACAATGCAGAATCTACAGACAGACATGTGGATACACTACATACCACTGAAGGTGATACACTGTCCCTGAAGGGCATACTGTACAGCTAGCTGTAGATGTGTACAACTATTTCAGCAATTTTGCTCTAATCTGAAATTTCAGTGTGCACATAAACACAACTGCCTTCATGACAGGAAGATGCCTACCATCTCTGGTTGCTGCAGAATTAAAATATTCAGTATAAAGTGAAAGAAAGTTCACAACTGAATATCACAAATTCAAAGCATCACCATTCAGTGAACGAATAGGCACAGTCATATATAAGATATTTAAAAAGGGAATGAGCTGTGGCAGCCTTCAGTTGTAGATATAACAATCAAAGAACTATGTGGTGCATATTCAAGGAGCAAAAAGATGTGTGTATCAGCAGTTGCAAACTGTGGCACACAACAAGAGACAGAACTTAGCCCTGTATAAGCACCATTACAAATGGATCAGATGCCTCCACAAAAATAAAAAATCAGAACACGTTTAAAAAATAAAAATATTATAACTGTTATAAAGAAATCTACTTCCAATTTCCCTGTAGGTAACATAGAAAAAGCAACAATAAAATCTCCTCAGCTTACAAGCCGGGCCATTTTGAATAAAACACTTGAGCTTATGAAATTGCCTTCTACATATGCATCACTTGGGTCCTGTCGGTAAGGTTCTTGACACTGCCATTACGTCTATGAAAGCAGAAAACCATGCCAGACCACTGCCATTACAAATATATAAGCAGAAAACCATGCTAGCCCTGGCAGTCCATAATTTTAACAACTGATAACGATGGCGGAGACAGCTATCGAAAGCTTGAGTGTTTTATTCGAAGTTACACAGCTTGTACATTGAGAAGATTTTAAAGGATGATGCTGTGAAACACTTCGACGGTATAGAAAGGGCACATTATATTACGAAAAACTGGATAATTTAGCTGAAAAGGAAAACCATGTTTCCAGAAAGTTGACTGAATAAAATAAAGATGGATATAATCCTCTGTGAACAGCAGACGCTGACAAACTAAAGGAGTAACTGTAGATGATCCTCCCCACAGAATTTTAAATCTAAAGTAACCACATAAATTAAGAAAAATGGGATGATATTACATTGCAATGGAAGAAAATCTGACAAATGAACTGGCATCTAAAATGGTTGAGCACCTTAATTTAAAAAAAAAAAAAATAAAGGGCAAATGAAAGTGTGTATTGCATAAATGTTAATTCTTTATTACAGAAAATTAATGACAACTGAAACAGACAAAGGTAAGTAGGACAAAAAAATCACCAGAGTTAATTATGGTCATTGATAACGGTGCATTAAGGAATATGACAAGCTCCAGAAAAAACTCTTCTCAAAATAAAGACAACCTTCTTAAACTTTATTAACAAACTTTCACTACCATCAGTCTTAGTAGAATAACAGCCAGAAAAAAATTGGAAATTTAAGAGCTTTGTACTCGCAGCACATTAGTTATCATATTCCATGCATAAAGGAACACTGGTTCGTTCCTATGTTTTCAGTGTTTATAGTAGTACTGCTGCACATTAATCTTCCTGTTCTTATCAATTACCTCACATATTTAGTGATTACTTAAGACAGCTCACAGGAAGAGTTAATAACAAAAGGGGGCAGCCACATCATCCTGTCACATGACAATACGTAATCAAAATGTAGTGCTTATACATGTGCCAATACCTATAGTGCCGAATACTGATTTCTTGTCATTCTCCTGAGCTCAACATCTCACTTACGTGGCAATGCTAAATCAGATTTCCAGACCGACCAAAGGATCATCTTTATAGGCATGGAGTCCATTTTCTGGGCAGACCGAAGAGTTTGCATGGAACGTATCAGCAGGAACAGGTCTCTGGGCTTGGAGGCACCTGAACATCCATAGATGTGCAGTTATAGTGTAGATATATGTGAAGCGACAGTGCAAAAATATTTTTTTGTAATTAAGTTGTGCAAAATCAAAGGAACATTGTGCGACCTAACAACTAAATGCAACAGTGCAGTTGTTAAGCCACTGGCCTCACATTTGGGAGGATGAAAGTTGCTCTATCCGGCCATCCTAATTTGTTTCAGGTAAATGGCGGGCTGGTTCCTTCAGCAAGGATACAGTCAACTATGTGTCCTATCCTTGTACAACAATCCTTATGTATTCTATGTGTTCATGTATTTGAACCATTTGCTATCATTATATTGTGATCATAAATCCTATATTACTGTGAGACAACGAAAATTCCTGAATGAATGAATAAGTAAATAAATAAAATATAATGATGGCCATATACATGGTAACCTAGTACACCTAAACGTGTTTAATGATACTGCTCACGATAACACACATCGTCATATAATAAACTTTTTAATGAACTTCAATTCATAGTTACAGTTAATTAAAAAAATGTAAACTGGATAAAGTGGCAGAGTGCAACACAATATGCCACAATCACCCCTGAGCCAAAAATCTTCAGAACAAATTTCCATTCTTAACACAAGCTTTCTGTCAATTAAAATTACAAATACTGAAATGCACTTCTCTATTCATAAAGCGATTGCTGCAGTACGGATACGTCAACGCAACATCAGGAACTGCACTTTGTGAAAAAAACTTACAAAACATTGAACACCTTTGAATTTTTTATGTTAACAACATCGGAGTGTTAAAATTACCTCCGTCAAAATAATGCGAAGAAATCGGCTATACTTCATTAAACGAATATCTCTTGCTGTAATTGAAAAATAAAAATATTAACAGAATTGTCAACAATATTTAACAGCAAGAAAGGCAACTGTCTGCACAATAGGAGGGTGTGTACAGCCCTTCTGCACTACCGTGTATGATTAATGTGGAAAATTACATTCTTTTGGTTTACAGATAATCAAAAATCAACTGGGTTTTCTTCGTGAAATCATGTCAGTTTTTCACTCAGGCGATTCAAATTAACAACAGAATATTTGTACAGTGCTACAAGGGAAATAAAGCGCAGTCCAAAAAGACCTTAATTTTTAAGGCTATTAATGCGGACGTAATGAGGGCGTAATGCGGACGTAATGAGCACTTAGATATATCTCTGTTTCATTTGATAGTACACGGTCAAATAAAATGCATAGGGAATTTATTTTGCTAGCGACAAAGACCATATGAAATATTGCTACAGAAACGCAAACAGCTCGCAAATTACTCTGTTTTACTGAATAAAACATGAACAAGACAAGAAACACTATTTTAAGTGTAAGACAGACTATCTTCTTTTACTTGAAACGTTCCGTCAATATCAGTGATTCATCAGTCCGTCACATGGCACGAATTGCTCTATAATAATGACATACTTACTTCATTCTACGATAAAAGTCGAGCAGATAATGCAATATATCTGACACATCGTTCAGTTGGAGGGAAATCTTGTACCGTATATAACAAATAATATTAAAGCTTGCAGTATACGAACCTTTCGAAGTGACAGTAAAATGCAGGTACCTGTCAAATTCTGCCGGTACGTGCTTCAGTAGCTACGACTGCAGTCAAACAACGTTGCACACGTCACAAATTATGAAATGCATTTCATTTCCCATCTGTCACATGAATGTATACTAGAACATTTTACCCGTGAGCAACACAACAATTTGTCATTGATTGTAGAGTTGATGCTTGTACCAAACAAAATATGCACACTAGCGACATCTATTGACGTTCATACAAAGTACAATGCATTATGAGTATTTGTACGTTTCTTCGCAACAAGCATACCGAGAAAGGCCCATTCTCAAGTCATGCCCATCGTTTCTGTACCTTTTAGAAGAGTTTTAGATCACTTTTACTTACGTCCAATTAAAGTCTGCTTGAGAAACTGAACGATTTTATAATATTACGTACAGATAGCAGTAATGATTTCAGTACAGTAATTTGTCGAGTGAGATTAGAAAATTTTGCTCAAATATTTACCGCGGCCATCATAACTAGTCGGTCAAAAACACTGTGATTGATAATTTCCGATGATAATTGAATGATTACATGTCAAACGTACACAAAAATGTTCAGGATCAGTAGAGATAGAGCTGTTACATAACAAAACACCACTGAATCATTGTTAAATGCTAATAGAAAGTTTATTGTCAACCATTCAGTGTGTTTTCGTAGCCCTGTCTACATGTACACGTAAGGTGTAGTTAATACTACATCTTTACGGGGAAATACACATTCCTATTAAGCAGAGGATAACACAGGACACTAGAACACTTATTAATATATAGGCCCTATGTAGTGGTTACCGTAAAATGGCGTGAATAGGAACACTGGATGAATAGGAACACTTTCTGCGGGAAAAGTTTTAAAACTTATTAGCGCTTTTGTTATTTGAATAAGGTGGTATGTTTTTCTGTTAATGTTTCCTGAACAGATTTCTCACCAAAATCTTTGCTTTCTCAGGTTGTACATAATTAGAGAGTGTTTGTCCAAGTATATGGGATGAAAATTTGCGCTGTTTCAAGAAAAAATCGTGCAAGCGAATCACCTTCCAGCTCCAGGAAACTTTTGAAGGTGAGTGAATAAACATTTTACAGAAAACATTTGCAGTATTTACTAATGGTCAACATAACCTCATTTTTCATTAAAAAAATTAGATCTGTTATTTGCAGAAAATAAAATAGGGCAGACAGGAACACTCAACGATGTTGAGCGCCCATAAACCCCAACACACACACAGGAATACTCAAGAAGTAGACATAATAAGCCATAAAAACATGTACAATTAGGTTAAAAAGTTATTTTATGCGCATCTGAAGTTTTATATATTCATTTTAAATATTTCTCTCAGATTCCTATCATGCCAATAACATACCACCCTGATGGAATGGGCAAAATCCATAGAAAATATCCTAAGGATATCATTTCCAAGGCCATAAATAAAACTGATAACAGTTTATTATACAGATAATATTCAGAAAGATGTGATATACAAACAACTATATTGTACAGACACTTTAAATGTCCTGCCATACAAGGTCCTGCTAAAAATGTCTGTTGTTGTTGTTGTTGTTGAGGTCTTCAGTCCTGAGACTGGTTTGATGTAGCCCTCCATGCTATTCTATCCTGTGCAAGCTTCTTCTTCTCCCAGTACCTACTGCAACCTACATCCTTCTGAATCTGTTTAGTGTATTCATCTCTTGGTCTCCGTCTACAATTTTTACCCCCCCCACCCTGCCCTCCAATACTAAATTGGTGATCCCTTGATGCCTCAGAATATGTCCTACCAACCGATCCCTTCTTCTAGTCAAGTTGTGCCACAAACTCCTCTTCTCCCCAGTCCTATTCAATACCTCCTCATTAGTTATGTGATCTACCTATCTAATCTTCAGCATTCTTCAGTAGCACCATAAAAATGTCTAAAGGTGGAAAATCTGTTTTGAGTGCTGAGGTAGAAAAGCATTTGGTGGACCAGCTTATAGCATGATGTTCCTGGGGTTTTCCCAAGGACAGATATGAGCTTAGGTGCATTGTTAAGACTTACCATGATAGGAAAGATATCACTATCAAGAAATCCAAAGACAATATGCGAAGTTATGAATTTTCCCTGAGATTTCTCAAATATCACAAAAGAGATTCGTCACAACAAATGTGCCAGAACATGAAGCAAACTCAGGCTGTTGTCTCTCATGAGGATATAGAAAGCTGTTTTGTGAAGCTGGAAGAGACTTTGTAAGGTATTCCTGGCCCACAAGGAATGTTGCACAGGGAGCTTTCTCAAAAGCTTCTTGGAAATGAAAGTTGACAAAGGACAATTTTTAAATGGCTAGGCAATGAATATTTGTGTCCTATAGATTAAGTTTGTCTTGTAGGCATAGTGAAATGTCCTAAATCATTAAAAAAAAAAGGGACTTACAAAATTTAATGTAGCTCTTCATGGGCAGTAAAGGTTACTAGAGGAAGTTCTACTTATTTAAACCTTAAACCTTCTTTTATCTTGTTTCTTTAACTCAACTTATTAAAATACCTTTTTAAAAATGCTTCAGTGTTCCTATTCAGCACAGACAAAGTAGATTAGAACCATACAGACAACAAAATGTTTGTATTGATCCCAAAATTGAGGTGAATAGGTACATAGTTTTATTAAATTAGTAGCAAACCTGGCAATGCTTTGTAATTGCTAAAATAATATGTATGAGAATTGGGTATACATCTTGATCTGCTTATGTCCGCTTTCTATGTCCTCTCCCCTATCTTTGTTTATCTCCTCCTCCCTTCTGTCTGTACATCTCCTCTTCCTCCTCTCTGTCTCCATTTCCTCTCCTCTCTCCGCCCATCTCCTCCTTCCCACTATCTATGCCCATTTACCAACCCACCCACCTCTCTGTTCATTTTCCCTTTCCCACTCTCACCAATTATGAATCTTGTTTATTGTTATATCCAACAAAATCTCGATTGGGAACTGAAGTTGCTTAAAATAAATGGGTAAATTTGTTGGGATCATTAGTATACAGGCTATGAGCGACATCTCCAACTGCTAGATCTGTGAGGACAATAGCTTCAATAACTGTATTTCGCATAGTTTTAATCTACAAATGGGTTGGGTTACAAAGTCTTGGACAATTCAGGTTCTGTCGTAGCACTCTAATCATAAGCCCACAGCCATAAATACAACTTCCATGTTTCCTCTTATAACTAGCTGCAGGGAAGAAAACAAAACAGAAGATAGCTGTTTATACAATTTTTGTTTAAAATAATATATAGGGAGGAGGAACGTATATGGGAGAAGTAGTTTGTCTAATGAGGAGGAGGAGGAGGAAATTAGTGTTTAATGTCCTGTCAACAATGAGGTCATTACAAACAGAACACAAGCTTGGATAGGGAAACGTGAGGAAGGAAATCAGCTGTGCCCTTTCAAAGGATCCATTGTGGCATATGCCTCAAGCAATTCAGGGAAATTACAGAAAACGTAAATCAGGATGGCTAGATGTAGTTTGAACTGTCATCCTCTTGAATGTGGATACACTGTGCTAACCACTGTGTCATGTCGCTCAGTTTGTTTAATGACTTAAATATCCGTCACCGTAGTTAAAACGGAGTGAAAGAAAGAAAACAAAACCTAACATTTTCACAGCAAAGCGCAACATAGTATTTTCTTCCTCACAATCAGTTTTAACAGAAAACCTGTACAATCTTGCTTAAAAAAACTTATAGCTTATGTCCATCTGAATGTTTATTAGAATATGATGTAAAAATTTGAAGTAAGTTGGCCAAGAACTCTGAAACATTTGCTAATAACTTTTCCCTATTATATATAATATAGTGGCATATCATGTATATTGAAAAATATATAGGATATGTCCTTCCAAATGTTTATTAGATTGTTGTGTATAAATTGGAAGTAAATCGCCCAAGAACTTTTCGAGATTTTTACTAACAATGTTTTCTCTTAATATATCTACACTGAAGTGCCAAAGAAACTGGCATAGGCATCTGTACTCAAAAACAGAGATATGTGAACAGCCAGAATACGGCGCTGCGGTCGACAACGCCTATACAGGGTGTTACAAAAAGGTACGGCCAAACTTTCAGGAAACATTCCTCACACACAAATAAAGTTGTTATGTGGACATGTGTCCGGAAACGCTTAATTTCCATGTTAGAGCTCATTTTAGTTTCGTCAGTATGTACTGTACTTCCTCGATTCACCGCCAGTTGGCCTAATTGGAAGGTAATGTTGACTTCGGTGCTTGTGTTGACATGCGACTCATTGCTCTACAGTACTAGCATCAAGCACATCAGTACGTAGCATCAACAGGTTAGTGTTCATCACGAACGTGGTTTTGCAGTCAGTGCAATGTTTACAAATGCGGAGTTGACAGATGCCCATTTGATGTATGGATTAGCACGTGGCGCGGTACGTTTGTATCGAGACAGATTTCCAGAACGAAGGTGTCCCGACAGGAAGACGTTCGAAGCAATTGATCGGCGTCTTAGGGAGCACGGAACATTCCAGCCTATGACTCGCGACTGGGGAAGACCTAGAAAGACGAGGTCACCTGCAATGGACGAGGCAGTTCATCGTGCAGTTGACGATAATCCTAATGTCAGCGTCAGAGAAGTTGCTGCTGTACAAGGTAACGTGGACCACGTCATTGTATGAGAGTGCTATGGGAGAACCAGTTGTTTCCGTACCATGTACAGCGTGTGCAGGCACTATCAGCAGCTGATTGGCCTCCACGGATACCCTTCTGCGAATGGTTCATCCAACAATGTGTCAATCCTCATTTCAGTGCAAATGTTCTCTTTACGGATGAGGCTTCATTCCAACGTGATCAAATTGTAAATTTCCTCAATCAACATGTGTGGGCTGACGAGAATCCGCACGCAATTGTGCAATCACGTCATTAACACAGATTTTATGTGAACGTTTGCGCAGGCATTGTTGGTGATGTCTTGATTGGGCCCCATGTTCTTCCACCTACGCTCAGTGGAGCACATTATCATGATTTCATACGGGATACTCTACCTGTGCTGCTAGAACATGTGCCTTTACAAGTATGACACAACATGTGGTTCAGGCACGATGGAGTTCCTGCACATTTCAGTCGAAGTGTTCGTACGCTTCTCAACAGCAGATTCGGTGACCGATGGATTGGTAGAGGCGGACCAATTCCATAGCCTCCACGCTCTCCTGACCTCAACCCTCTTGACTTTCATTTATGGGGGCATTTGAAAGCTCTTGTCTACGCAACCCCGGTACCAAATGTAGAGACTCTTCGTGCTCGTATTGTGGACATATGAGATACAATACGCCATTCTCCAGGGCTGCATCAGCGCATCAGGGATTCCATGCGACGGAGGGTGGATGCATGTATCCTCGCTAACGGAGGACATTTTGAACATTTCCTGTAACAAAGTGTTTGAAGTCACGCTGGTACGTTCTGTTGCTGTGTGTTTCCATTCCATGATTAATATGATTTGAAGAGAAGTAATAAAATGAGCTCTAACATGGAAAGTACGCGTTTCTGGACACATGTCCACATAACATATTTTCTTTCTTTGTGTGTGAGGAATGTTTCCTGAAAGCTTGGCTTTACCTTTTTGTAACACTCTGTGTAAGTCAAAAAGTGTCTGGCGCAGTTGTTAGATCGGTTATGCTGCTACAATGGCCAGTTTGCAAGATTTAAGTGAGTTTGAATGTGGTGTTACAGTCAGCGCACAAATGATGGGACACAGCATCTTCAAGTTAGCAATGAAGTGGGGATTAATAATAATAATAATAATAATAATAATAATAATAATAATATTTTATTGTTGTTAAGCTTATAGAAGCAATAGACAACGTCAAATTACAAAATATAAAAAAAATTATATGCAGGAGTTATAAGTACAATATTACAATAGTTTTATAAATAGTGAGTAGACAGGAGATACAATATATAAAGTGAGGTAGTACAACCAAATCAATCAGAATGTACCAGTACAAAATACAGGAAAAAGTCAGAATACAGAATAGACAGGAAAACATATTATATACAAAGAAATTTACCCATACAACTGTTTCATGAGTGTACCATGAATGTCAGGAATCCAGTAAAACATCAAATCTCCAACATTACTGTGGCCAGAAAAAGATCCTGCAAGGACAGGACCAACGACAACTAAAGATAATCGTTCAACATGACAGAAGTGCAACACTTCTGCATGCTGCAGATTTCAGTGCTGGGCTATCAAAAAGATTCAGTGTGCAAACCACTCGCATATGGAGGCAACCTCACAAATCCATGGACCCTGCACGTCAGCAGGGAACTGTTCAGGTTAGTGGTGGCTCTATAATGGTGTGGGGCGTGTGCAGTTGGAGTGATATGGAACCCGTGATATGTCTAGATACGACTTTTGACAGGAGACACGTATGTAAGCATCCTGTCAGATCACTTGCATCCATTTGTGTCCATTGTCGATTGCACATCTTTAGATTCAAGTGTGAAACTGATATTGCTCATAACCATGATCTGATTGACGTACTATGATGCAACAAACTCTGTAATTATTGCCATTTATACTGCTATTAAGTGGAATAGAACAATACAGATGTCCAGCCACACACAATGAAAAATAAGGAAAGGGTTTACTTGTTAGTGGGTCATTGATCTTTTGCTACAGTACTAGAATAGACGTAACAGTAATGAAATACCGAACATCCCTGGCTAGGGTAAACATAATTAATGACTGATCAAAAATCTAACAGAGGGGTGAATGCTAGTTCTACATACTTGTACATCAACTACATAATAGTACATGACGTGTACAGGACATGTCATGGAACATATTTAATGACTATATTACAGTGAACTTTTGCACATAGTGAAACAATTACATAAATGTACAATAGCACCTAGAAAACGTCTCAGAAAGACACAAAATGTACTCCGGTACGCAATCACATTTCTCACAGCAGAAACACTACGATGTATGTCTGAAGAGAGTGCAATTTACGTGGCAACCCCACTGTGCACACTCCAACACTGACCAACACACTGCTGTCAGTGATTTCGGTGTTATTGCAGCACATGCAATGGTAATGTCCTGAGACACAAAAATCCATGGGATAAGGTCTGGTGGCAGAGGTGGAAACCTCTGAACAGTACTACCCCACCCCTTTCATGAAATTGGGAAATTGTTCATTTAGTGCATTTCTTGCAACCATGGCACTATGCCAGGTTATCCATCATGCTGATACCACATTATGAAGAGGCAGATCTTCCATCATGCCAGAAGGTGCTTCTTAAGAGTGCCATCAATGAGCCAATGATGTGTTGTCCTACAATACAATACCATACATTGACAATCCACTGATGATGATGCTCTACTTGATGAAGTTAATATGAGTTTTCTGGTGACTAGTAGTGCATATTGTGTAAACCGACATTCCCAAGGTTTGTGAACGTTGCTTTATCAGTAAAGGGACTGATAACCTCAGCTGTTTGGTTCCATAGGAACTTACCAGTAAAGAGTATCCTATCCACAAAGTTATAGCGTTGCTGCAAAGCCAACTGACAGAATTCCAGGCAAATTTGAAAGTTATTACCATGAAACATTTGATGTAGTGACACATGGTGTTTATGACTATCAAGCATGCACAGCATGGTTGATTGAGGGATTCCCACCAGTCTCTCCATTCCACGAGAAATGGAGTGGGTATTTATTTCAGCAGCCACCAGAACACCTACTTCTGTTGCTCCTGTGCTACTTTTTTGTTCTGGATCTACATTTGTAGATACATGTGTCCCATTGCTCAAAGCCTTCTAACAGTGGTTCTGAAGGTAGTGTGGGTCATATGATATCTGCTAGGGTAACACTGGAGATACAGTTGAGCCACTCGTGCACCATTTTGGTGACATTTTTCATAAAGAAATAATATGTCAACTAGTTCTTTATTTGTGAAAACCACATCTAGTATCTAAAACGGATGGGCAGGCAAGTAGTATCACGCTTACAACATTGATACCAATTACAGTGTACAGTACAGCATCGCTGTTTACCTGTATGTACCTCCACACAGATCCCCCTGCTTCATAGTGAGCTGTTCCCAGACACAGCACTGATTGCGGTCCATTCCAACACAACTGCTGAGGCAAGGAGTTGTACTGTATAGTGTAACTGGCCAACGTACACTGACTGGTACTGTTCCGTAGTGTGTACACAGATAAATAAATAAAACACACAAGAGGGAATCCGTGTTGTACATATCAATGTCTGCAGCAGAAATCCCTATTCTTACTTTCAGCATTTGTGATAACAGCGAAAGTAAGTTTACCTATATCAATCACATTGTGATTTTGGGCAACCTGGGGTCCACATTTGCATCTCATCATGTGCAATAGCGGCGCGTTTCGTTTTTTTCAAGTGTCAGTTTCACTTAGCAATTTCTCAGGATGAAACTGACATGTTGTGATGAACCAACGCCATTCTCTTTGTGATTTTTCATGTTATTGGTTGCATAAGAAATGATACAAGGTGTCTATTTAAAAAGACATAAGTTTTTGTTGAAACTAATATTTGCTTACATTTTAGAATCTCATAGTAATTATCCGCAGCTCGTCCCAGGTTCGATTCCTGGGCAGGTTGGGGATTTTCTCTGCCTATCAACTGGGTGTTAGTGTTGTCCTCATCATCCCATCATCATTCTTGAAAGTGGCTAGAATGGACTGTGTACAGATTGGAAATGTGTGTGGGCACTGATGACCATGCAGTTGAGTGACTCACAGACCAAACATCATCGTCATCATCATCTCATAATAATTACTTTCATGAGCCCCTGCCTTGCATTCATACCCATGAAAGTCGTTTTTCAATATCTGTTGTTGCTCCAGAGATATTTGCACTGAAATGTTTAAGTGAACCATATATACACATATAGAGAGACAAAGAGAGACAGGGGCTTCATCTGTCTAAATGTTCATTAGACTAATGTGTAAAAATTGGAAGTAAATTGACCAAGAACTTTGAGAGATTTTTGCTAAAAATGTTGGCCCATTACACAGTATAAACATACTTATATATAGTACATATTAAAAATATGTCTGTCCAAAGATTTATTTGAGTATAATGTAAAAACTCGAAGTAAATCAGTCAAGAACTTTTCGTGATATTTGTCAACAATGAAGTCCCTTTATATAGTGTTTATATACTTACATACCATGTATACTAAAAATATGTAACCAAATCTGTCTAAATGTCTAAAAAATACTGTGAAAAAATTTGAAGTAAATTGGTCAAGAACTTTCTAAGATTTTTGGTAAGAATATTAACTATCAACTTGTCTATATAGAAAATAATAGATTTTAAATATGGATTTTTATATCATACGGTATATATTAAAATAGTATATGGTCTTTGTCCATCTGAAGGTTTATTGGAGTACCATGTAAAAATTTTGATGTAAATCAGTAAAGAACATTTCGAGATTTTTCTGATAACCTTGCCCCTTTAAGTAGTTTATATATTTATGTACTTTCTGTCAACCAATAGCAATTACAGACAATTCGAAATATTGATGTTTTGCTTTATCTTACACCAAGTGATCTCATTTCTAGCAAGGGTAGATGACTTCAGCAAGACTGCTATTGACAATACTTTCCTGGATACTGCACGATATTATGATGTAAAAATATAGGTTGTAGTAAATGGCCTATCTGATCATGATGATTAAATGGCAACCCTAAAGCTCGGAAATGGGAAGACAGCTAATGTACACACCCAAGTTAGTCATATTACAAGAATAAACAACGACTCCACCAATATGTTTAGAAATAGTTTACAACGGGAAATATGGGAAGAAGTCTACCATGCAGACACAGATAAGAAGTTTAACCCTTATTAAATCTATTTTTCAAACACTTTGAAGCTAGCTTCCCCCGAAGACAAATCAAAACTATACCAAATGTAAATAGTGGGAAAGATTGGCTAAGACCTTGATTGGAATATTATGTGGCAGAAGAAAGGGAACTTTACCTAGAGAAGAGGAATAGTGCAAACAAAGCAGTGGAAATACACCATAAGAGAAATTGTAAAATCTTAAACTGTGTGGTCAGGAAGACCAAAAACATGCATTATGCACAGCAAAGTAACAGATCAAACAATAAAACAAAAACTATATGTAGAGAATCACAAAACCTGAAACAATAGAGACAGAATATTAGAACAATCAAGGGAGCACAGTCCATTGAAAATGCAACAGACCACATTAACATGAAAAGGACAGCCTTGCCATCTGTAACCGAAAACATAGGAACACAAAACAGCCATCCTTTCTCAGAAGCCATAAAACTACTTAATCTTACCCATAATGTGCCAATGATGACACTGCACTTCAAATCAACAACCCCCAGTGAAATTACAGAAATCATCAGATCGCTTCTAAGTGTGATGTAATATCAACAAGGGTACTAAAATTAGGTGATGACTTAACCAGCAACATATTGTGCTATTTATGTAACCAGTCTAGGGAAACTGGTGTATTCCATTTTAGATTAAAACATTCTACATTGGTACCAATACACAAAGGTGGTAAGAGACATGTAATATCTAACTATTGGTCTATCTCTCTGCTGCCAGTTCTCCCAAAAATATTTGAGAGGGTAGTGTACACAGGCTACGTAAACATCTAACACAAATGTTTCACTGGTCCCTTTCCAGTTTGTCTTTTGCAAAGGGCTCTCCTCAGAGAGAGCAATACTCAGTCTCATAAAAGAAATTCTAGATTCTGTAGAACGTTTCCTGTGGGGATTCTGTGTGATCCCACAAAAGCTTTTGACTGTGTAAAAAAACGTATTAGTACAAAAACTCCCCCATCATGATATCAAAGAGTAGCTACTAGCTTGGTTGGAATCCCATGTGTTGTGGTTGGCAGGAGAGCCAACACCGTGGTACTAGAGGAAGCCGAAAGGCATGCGTTTTAGCTCACGCGGGCTGGGGTGAGGTCTGGAACAGGACAAGGAAATTAGCATTTAGAAAAACGGACGTAGCTGGTGGAATACTTAACTTTAATCCATTAATGATGAACGTCGGTCTTGACGGTACACGATTCACAATACCAATAGTAACTGATAATGGCGCCTTGCTAGGTCGTAGCAAATGACGTAGCTGAAGGCTATGCTAAACTATGGTCTCGGAAAATGAGAACGTAAGTAGGCAGTGAACCATCGCTAGCAAAGTCGGCTGTACAACTGGGGCGAGTGCTAGGAAGTCTCTCTAGACCTGCCGTGTGGCGGCGCTCGGTCTGCAATCACTGATAGTGGCGACACGCGGGTCCGACGTATACTACCGGACCGCGGCCGATTTAAAGGCTACCACCTAACAAGTGTGGTGTCTGGCGGTGACACCACACTATGTACATAAAAGGAAACAACGAGACGCCCTAACAAGTGCAGAGGAATAAATAAAATCAGAGTGGAGAACTATTAAGTACGGTGTTCCCCAAGGCTCGATCCTTGGACCACTGATTTTGGTAATGTACATAAATGATTTACTGACATCAGTACATAACAGTTCAAATGTAGTTATGTTTGATGATGATATAAGTATCTTGATCAAGGGCATGAAATCCTCAGTGCAGATTACAACTATAACAGTAACACAATAAGTATACAAATAGTTCACAGAAAATAGTCCATCATTAAACCTCTCCAAAACAAAAGTAGTGCAGTTTAAGACAGCAAATAACAAACTACAAGCCATTGGAATACATGTCAATGGTCACAAAATAAATGAAACTTCTCATATAAGATTTCTAGGAATATAAATGGATAAAAAATTAAGATGAAATGAGCATACTGAACAGCTTCTCAGAAAACTAAGCTCAGGACGATTTGCACTAAGAGCTGTTTCCCCCTGTGTTGACAGGGAAATAATAATGTTGTCCTCCTTCGTATATTTCCACCTTCTGATCCTGTATGCTGTAATATTCTGTGGAGATACTGCAAAAGGACAAAAGGAGTTTAAATTACAAAAACGAGTTGTGAGGGTCATCTGAGGTGTCACAAATCGCTCATCCTGAAGGCACCTATTCGAGACCCTGACACTCTGAAGTCAGTACATTTACTCGTTGATTATATTTGTAGTCAACAACAAAAATTTTTTCCAAGCTAACTTTGATATTCACAATCACGGCACATGGCAAAAGCAAAGCCTTCACATAGATTAAACAACTCTATGTGTAATACAAAGAGGTGTTATCCAGTCTTAAATAAGCTTTTACAATAATATACCACTGAATGTAAAAAAGGACAATTATATTCCTCATATATTTAAGAAGAAACAAACAATTCCTCATAAACCATACTACAAATAATTAAAATAAATTTAGGTTTGAGTAAGATGTTTTATCATAAATGTAATCTGTGTGCTAATGTGTGTGGTACAGTATATATATATATATATATATATATATATATATATATATATATATATATATATATATATATATATATATATATATAAAAGCACTCTGTGTGATCAAAATTACCTGGACACCCCCAAAACATACTTTTCCATATTAGGTGCATTGTGCTGCCACCTACTGCCAGGTACTCCATATCAGCGACCTCAGTATCCATTAGACTTCGTGACAGAGCAGAATGAGGCGCACTTTGAACGTGGTCAGGTGATTGGGTGTCACTTGTGTCATAAGCCTGTACGCGAGATTTCTGCACTCCTAAACATAGCTAGGTCGACTGTTTCCGATGTAACAGTGAAGTGGAAACGTGAAGGGACACGTACAGCACAAAAGTGTACAGGCCGACCACGTTTGTTGACTGATGGGGACCACTGACAGTTGAAGAGGATCGTAATGTGTAATAGGCAGACATCAATTCAGACCATCACATAGGAATTCCAAACTGCATCAGGATCCACTTCAAGTACTATGACAGTTAGGCGGGAAGTGAGAAAACTTGGATTTGATGGTGAGCGGCTGCTCATAAGCCACACATCACGCTGGTAATTGCCCAACAACGCCTCGCTTGATGTAAGGAGCGTAAACTTTGGACGTTTGAACAGAGGAAAAACGTTGTGTGGAGTGACGAATCACGGTACACAAGTGGCGATCGATGGCAATGTGTGGGTATGGAAAATGCCCGGTGAACGACATCTGCCAGCGTGTGTAGTGCTAACAGATCAATCGTCTGCAAGAGAGAAATCTTATTTACTCTTGACTGTGCTGCATCCACTGGTCCACAGCTTTAGTCCGTGTGACGTCGAAAGGCGAGAACAGCTGACGTAGCTTCGTGAAGTGTCCAGTACAATTTTTCTCAAAAAGACAATTGTCTAACGACAAGTTCATTGAAACTGCTTGTAATAATTGTCATTTATTGCGATTATGACTCTATTCCAATGAAAGTGTAATACACAATAAAATTAGCTTCAAACATAAATCTAAATCCAACATTTCCGTGACAACTAGTTCTACTCCATAGTTTTTAAAAATGTGTATAATGCATTTGCGTGGTTGTGTGTGACTGTAGTTAAGAGTAATCACTGCGTGTAAAAATTTCGGGTAGCGAAGGCTAATGCGAAAGACTGTCGATAAAAATGGTATGTTATATGTTTCGCTGTCATTGTGAGTGCAAGCTAACTCGGTCGACAATGGGGTGAAGAAGCATTGAACAAGCAAACAAGTAACCAACTTGGGGAAATGCTGATAGATAACGACGAAAATAGCGATTTCTCGACAGGTAACCCTCCCTGTCATATTAAGGAATTTTCCAGTTCGCGCTTTGGAACTGACAGGGGACGAAATCATCCGACCGCACAGAGTTATTACAGCATACAACACGCAGGGGCCGGCCGGGTTGGCCGAGTGGTTCTAGGCGCTACGGTCTGGAACCGCGCGACCGCAACGGTCGCAGGTTCGAATCCTGTGTGTGATGTGCTTAGGTTAGTTAGGTTTAAGTAGTTCTAAGTTCTAGGGGACTGATGACCTTAGAAGTTGAGTCCCATAGTGCTCAGAGCCATTTGAACCATTTTTCGAACACGCTGGGAAAAGTGTAACTACTCCGTGGCAAATCTGTTGAACAGTATAGTCTGCATACTTCATACAGTACAAATTCCTAAACAATAATGGATGAAAGTTTTCATATACTACGTATGCAATTGATATGTTGGCAAACACAGTTTTCAAACCATGAGTCCCTAAAAGAAATATCATTACTTTACTTTGTTCCAAAGTCTACGTCGTAATACAATCGTCGCTTCTGTCTCAGCCTGTGTCCGAACCATCTGATGTGTTGTCTGTTGCCTCATGCACAGGCTATTCAGTATCTGTTATCTTGAAAGTCTTTTTTCCGCCTTTACGTCTGCCCAAATTAATTCCATCGGCTGATGTGGTAATTCTGACAGAATCATGTGTTACACAAAAATATCCACTTTCAGTATTCAGAGTGTTTTTTTTTTATTTTCAAATAATCAGTTTTGGCCATCTTAAGATTTGTCAGGCAAAATTAAATGGCAGTTCCTTCAAGACTTCTATTTACAAAGTTTCAGAATTTTAAGACATTGGCTACAAAGCAAAACATGCCATTTGTTGTATTTATAGAGTAACCTGTCGCTAAAGAACTGCAAGTTCACTTTATATTACAATTTTCGAAAAACGTAATTGGTGGAACACTTGTAACACTGAAAATTATCTTCTATCTGCAGAAAAGTGATTGACATACAGAAGACGTTCCTATTAAATATTACATTTAAACAATGGTGCTTACTGCATGTAATTTAAAATAATTAAATTTTGAAAAAGCTTTAAAAAACTTTAAACGTTTTTAAAGAAGATTTTTAAAAAAAAATTGTAAAATTGTGTCATCTTTTTTCTGTTTGATGCCTGCATAGGGTTCCCCTGCACCCGGCCACATACAGCACATGCTAAAGTTTCCTGAGCCATATCCAATTCACCACTGCCAATACACTGAGGACTGCTGCACTTGGAGCTTGGCAGTGCATCCTATCCCACCGCTAAGTGAGCCTAAACAGTCTGTAAGGATTTCATTAAAATTCATGTGCATAAAGCACTTTGCGCAGTTTTTCTGTGTTTTTCATTTGGTCGTTGTAAATGTCCAGTTTCTCTAGTACATTTAGATAAAACCTGTTTGAAGCTCTGTGTAACATCTCCATTTGTTCATTTGTTGTGCTAACTTCATGTTTGGCATCTTTTACTTGCGCTTCAAACGCTAACTACTGTAACCACAATATTAATGGTATTAGACTTAAAAATTTCGCCCAGAATATCCTACATGATAGTTATCATAGTCTGCACATTTAATCTTGTATATGTGGCAGTTCGTGTAGTTGTTTTGTATTTTTGTGGCTTTCTCTACCATTTCCTAAGCACCAATTCCCTTAATTTCACCCCTCAGGGACTCGTTTGCTGGGTACGTGTTTGGCGACCCTGGGGTTCCTGAGCTGAGGATTGGTAAGCGCCGCCAGTCCTCTGTCACAGTAAGCTCTGGGCATGCTTCAGCAACTACCATATGGCGCAGTGGTGGAATGTTGTGTGTTTCAGGGAGTGGGGATCTTGGCTTGACTGCCCAGATCGCGAGGATGGAATTAATCAATATAAAAAAAACCTGAATTCAAGGTGTGCTGCATGCTGATGAGATGCATGGCTGCTGAGGTGGAACAGTCACTAGCAGGCAACACCTGGGGAATCAGCCACACCTCAGTTCTATCCGGCTTACCTAGGTATGTGGGGCTCTGTCAGGGCGGACTTTTAGATCCCTAGCTGCTCATGGGACCAAAATGAATTCTTCGAATTTTAATTTTACACTTGCCAGTCGGATGGGTGAACCGCTGGTAGGTACCAACACCAAACCTAAAAAGAGGGCATAAGTAGCCAGTCCTCCAGATACGGGAGGCAATAAGAATAAAGCAATAAAGAGTAGCAGAACATTGGCTGGTAATCAGAATGTGTTTTTAATAATAAAAAAGAAAGAAGGAAGTTTTGAGAAAGTCTCGCCTTTCTACATCCAGAAGTGCTTAGAAGGAATTGCGGGGACTCTGAAATCTGTAAAGCTGTTGCGAAATGGGACACTTTTGGTTGAAACAACCAGTTCCCAACAAACTGTTAACCTACAGAGAGCTAAGTGCCTGGGGGGATATGCCATCGAGACAGAGCTCCACAGTGCCTTGCACTTCAGCAAAGGTGTTGTGTCATGTAGGGATCTAGTTGACATTCTTATGGAAGAACTGAAGAGTGAGTGGGGTCAGGAGGGAATTGTTGATGTTCGGAACATTATGAAAAGGGTGGATGGAGGTTTGGTGAAATATGACTCCTTCATTCGTACCTTCAATACCATCTTTTACTTGCGCTTCAAACGCTGTCTAACTACTGTAACCACAATATTAATGGTATTGGACTTAAAAAAATTTCGCCCAGAGTATCCTACATGATAGTTATCATAGTCTGCACATTTAGTCTTGTATATGTGGCATGTCAAGGCAGGCTTTCTTCGACTAATTTTAAGGCTATATGTCACAAACCCAATGCGCTGTTTTAAATGCCAGCATTTTGGAAATACAACCTTAAGGTGTAAGAGAGAAGCAATGTGTGGCAACTGAGGTAAAGGAGTTGGTTGTTCATTTCCTGTCAAATGTATAAACTGTTATGGAAACCACCATGTTTGAAGTAGGAACTGCAGGATCTTTCTCGAGTAATGCAAAGTACAGGAAACAAAAACAACAAAGCATATCCCCTATTGTGAAGCCAAAAAGATCTACAAGTCGATGCAGCATGCCACATTTGCACCAGTCCTTCAGAAACCTATTCCAAAAGTTGATGCCTCTACAGAAATAGAGGCTGCGAGTGTCAGCACTAACACTTGAGTGAGTCAGTGGACCTGCAAGGTAGCGTGTTTCAGAGCTTGTGCCCCCCCCCCCCCCCCCCCAGGACAGCAGAAAAAGTTGTAGTGGTCAACATGGGAGAGCTCCAAGTGCATCCAACGGCTGAGGCTCTTCAGAAGCCCTGCCTGGACACATCCAGCTGCAGCAAAGTCCTAAAAACAGAGAAAAGATAATGTAAAGCAGCAAAAACAGGTAAAATCAATCAGTAAACCGTCAGACCATGTCGATGTGATTCTACTTGATGCTTCATCTGACTCTTCCCCAACCTGATGGAGTTTGAGGTGTCTGTGGATCATCTCGCCCCACGAACTGAACCTCCACCTGCTGCAATCTCCCCATCCTGGTAGAGAGACAGGATGAAGGTGCTACCCCCGTGGTAGATGGCTTCCATACTACAGTGGAACTTGCAGGGGTTCAAAACGCATGTGAAGGAACTTAATCTACTGTCTCGGAGTAGATTAATGTGTCTGTGTCTCCAGGAGACTGATTTCAATCAATCATTCGCCCCTGAGTTACGAGACTATGTGCTCCACAAAAAGGACAACTTCAGTGGAGAGAGAGATAGAGGAGGGGTAGGTATTTTCGTCAGTAACGACTACCCTCCTCGTCTCTCTCCTTTACAACGAATTTACGAGCACTTTCAGTATCAGTGCATGTGTGTCATCTGCTAACAGTATGTCAGTATGTACCCTTCACCTGCCCCCACAAGATGCACTCGAGCAAGAGCCTCTCAATGACTTTATTACATTATACTTTATTACATTATACTCCTTCATCTATGTGGTGATTTTAATTCACACAATGTACTTTAGGGCTCTGCAACTACTTGCCCCAGGGATAGAGCAACTGATGGCTTCTCTGTCATCCTGTGTATATTTCGTAAATACAGGACAGAGCATGCACTTCTGGATTGCAACTGAGTCGTTCTCTGCCACTGGTCTCTTGTTTTGTTCTCCAGCCCTTGCTCACACTGCTCAGTGGGATGTGACCAATAACTTGCATCAGAGTCATCATATCCTGATCTGGATTCGTCTGCCTGATAGAGTGGAACCCAAATGGAAAATAGAAACCACTGTGAGGGGTGCACAGACGACTGGACACTTTTATAGTCAGTTAGCCTAGTTTGAACATCATGTCAATCTCAAGAAATGGATGGATCATATTACCAAAATGACCCACCGCGCCGCGCCGCTGAAGCATCTATTCCACAATCTATGTGACAACTGAAGAGGCAGCCTGTCCGTTGGTGCAGTGAAAAGTTCTGCGGTTCTGCATAGGTTCAAGTACCAGTCAACTGTGGAGAACCATGCAGCTTTTTGGGTGGTGAGGGTAAAATATCGCCAGGTTACTTGAGAAAGAAGTGCTCATGGTAACAGGTCCTGAACACCATTAATCGTTCCACTATGAGTTCCGTTGTATGGAAGACCATCAGGAGAATTTCTGGGAGAGAGGCAGGTGCCCCATGGCTACCGTAATAGGAACAGCTCTCCAAACCTAAATTGCCACAGATACTGCAACGGCCAATCAGGACCCAGTTTTCCAGTGCCACAGAGTGGTTGCTGAGGTGAGCAGTTTGGACTGCCGGTTTGCCACTGATGAAGATTACAACTGCTCATTTTCCATGTGGAAGCTGGATTCTGCATTGTCTGCAGCACATGACACATCCCCTAGTCATGAATCCATCACAGTATGCTACATCACCTCACAAGACGAAACAAAGACATCACCCTCGAACTTTTTAATGCCATTTGGGCGTCAGGTCACTTTCCCAACTCGTGGTGTGAGGCAATTTCAGTTCTTCTTTCAAAACCTGGGAAACATCGTACATGCCCAAGTAGTTATCATAATGTTGCCCTCACTAGCTGTGTGGGAAAGACCTTGGAGTGGATGGTAAACCACCAACTTGTTTGGATCTTAGAGTCGAGGCAACTTCTGAGTCGCTTTCAGTGTTGGTTCAGCAGGTATCGCTCAACCTTTGATAACCTGGCCCTGCTCGAGGAGGCTATTCAAGAGACTTTCCTGCACTGACATCACCTTCTAGGTATATTTTCTGACATTGAGAAGGCCTATGATACTACTTGGGGGCATCTTATCCTTGAGCAGCTTCACGAATGGGGTTTTTGTGGACGTCTTCCCATATTTATTCAGACCTTTCTCTCGCCACGGTAGTTGCGATAGCGAGTCAGTGATGTCCTGTCTGATCGCTTTAGCAGGAGAAGGGTGTCCTTCAAGGTAGACGTTTAACTGTGATTATTTTTGCCCTAGCTATTAATAGCATTATGTCACTAGTGAAAAGTCCTGTCCAGTGTTCTTTGTTTGTGGATGACTTCTCTGTGCTTTGCTCTTCTTCAAGCCTTGTAGTGACAACACTTCAGTTGCAGCTAACTCTTCAACGTTTGGATGAATAGGTGCAGAAGAGTGGTTTTAAGTTCTCAATCGAGAAGTCTGTGTATCTTCTTTTTAAGCATTCTTTTTTAAACTTTTCTCAGTAGAGGATGAGGGACACTATTCTTAATTTTAAAGACATGATGAGGTTCCTAGGCCTCATATTTGACTGTAAACTTACATGTTGGCCACATACTAAGCACCTAAAAAAACTAAGGCTCTAAGTGTTTTAAAATGCCTTAGCCACATTACATGGTGAGTAGACAGGACTTGTTTGCTACGGTTTTACAAAGCCTTTGTGCGACGTCAGCTAGAGTATGGGTGCATGATGTATGGGTTTGCGCGACCTTCTTGTTTAAAGATGTTGGACGTAGTGCACCATGAAAGGATTCGTTTGGCCACTGGGGCGTTCAGAAGAAGCCCCATTTCAAGCCTCTGTGCAGAGGTAGGTGAACTGCCACCTCATATCAGGCGACGGTTACTTACGGTGCACTAGGCGCAAGAAAAACTGTCCACACTATACATATCTGCATACCATGCCATTGCTCTGTCTCCAATGGAAAGGCTTCTTCATAACTGGCAACAAGCAACGAGGCACTACTGGATTTGTGCAAAGAATTGCCTTTCAGAAATGTGTGTGGCTGGTCTTAATGTCTTACATCGAGGTTGGAGAAGATTTCCACCTTGGTTCCTCCAGAAGCCCAGACTTAATTTAGACTTGACCAATTTTAAGAAGGATAGTACACTAGATTTTACATTTTAATCTCTGTTTTTTAACATTTTAGATATGCATCACAGTTTGACATTAGTGTACACTGATGGCTCCAGACAAAGGAATTTCTTTGGCTGCTCTGTAGTGTTCTTGACCATGTCCCCACGATTCGAACATTGTGAGTATACCCTGTTTCTTCAGCGGAACTCCACTGAAGGCACTGGAGTGGATGTGATATATTCCAGAGAAACGATTTCTCATCTGTGCCGATTCTCCTAGTGCTGTACAATCGTTACAGAACCTGTATGCAGCTGAGAAGCTGGCCCAGCTGATATATCACCAACTATACTTGCTCCAATGGCAGGGAAAGCAGGTGTCATTCTGCTTAGTGCCAAGGCATGTGGAAATACAGGGAAATGAACAGGCCAATTGGGCTGCCAAGAAGGCCTGCAGAGGACAGGATGTGGCACAATGTCCTATTCCCCTACAGGCTGTCATTTCAGCACTAGATAGGAAATTCATGCAGTTGTGGGATGAGGAATGGCTGGCAGTAACGGACAATAAGAAGTGGTTGGTGAAGTCAACTATCTGGCCATGGCGTTCCTTCTGCTGGTTGCTCAGGCGAGATGAAGTGACCCGCATACGTCTTCAAATTGGGAACTGCCCTCTTACAAAATTATGGCTTTTTATTATGCCGAGAGGGTCCCCTGTTTTTGATGCTTCTGGCATACAAATCTCTGTAAGCTATATGTTAACAGAGGGCATTTTATACCATGACGCAAGGGCAGAAACGAATATCAGTGGGGATCTGCACTCTATTTTAGCTGACGATGTGACGAGTGTGATTGAAATTTTAAAGTTTCGAATGTGTTTGGTTTCTGCACTAAGCTTTTAGGCCAGAGGTTATAGTGTATTGCAGAGTGGTTTTTTTCATTCCTTCTACCACTTTCTTTATTTTAGTTAATGTTTTAATATTGGCAGATACTTCATTTCGTGCTTCGATATGGGTACACACGGTTTTCCACATTTTGTCACTTTTAGTTTCTGTGCTATTTTATACTCCTGTTTCGTGTATTTTACCACCACTCCTCTCAAACTGTTTTCGTGTGGGGTGCCGAAGACCTCACATTCATGTGCCCATACTAATATACCCATAGATCCATCATAATTATTTTTGAAATGCAATGCCGACGTTTTTTTTTTGGAAGAAGTCTCTTTAAATATACTTTTTCGCGTTACTGCAACTGAAACTTTTTTAAAAAAAGATCTAAAACCATTTTAAGAACGATTTTAACAAATTTTAGAGAATTGTATCTATCCTTCTTTCTATTTGATGCTCATGAGGGAGCTTCTGTTGGGCCAGTTTATTAACACTGCCACCCTGAAGTCCCCTACTGTGTCCAATTCACTGCCGCCAGAACACTGACGATCGCCAGAGCTGGTGCTGGACAGAGCGTCCTATCCCCATGGTGAATTGGACATGGCAGGGGAAACACCAGTGTGGCACCGTGAAAGGACTGGCCCAACGAATGTCTATTCTATGAGCATCTAATAGAATGAAGAGGAAACACGTTTAGTTAATTTTTAGAAAATCTTTCATAAAAATGATTCTAAATTTTTTTCTTAAATATAATTAATTTAAATTATATCCAATATTATTCTTTATATGTTATACTAAGAAGCATTTTTTGTACATCAATCAATTTTCTACTCATAAACGGCATTTTTCAGGGTTATGAGAGTAGTGGGGCTACAGGGGTGCTGGTGCAGTTTGTTAGTGCAGGTTGCCTTCACCAGGGGCAGGTATGCATTCAGGGGCAAACCTATTATTCTCCTTCGATTGACAGGAACTTAACCTATTGATCTCCTTTGATTGACAGGTACTTAAACTATTGTTCTGCTAAAAGGATCCTTCCTTTTGATTGACAGGCACTTAACCTATTGTCCCCCCACCCCCTCCCACTCCGCTCCCCCTTAGAAAACCTACAACTCATCCCTCCCCCTTGCTGTTACAGGCACGCTTTAAGGTCTGAGTTACTGGAATATCCCCTCTCACTCTTATCAGTTTGATTGACTACTTAATTAAAGTGATCAATTAATTAACCTCTCCCCCTCTGGTAAACTTCCCTCCCCTCCCACCATCCCTCCCGGAAATTGGTAGGAAAAAGACTCAGTTGATCGGTCATTTGGAGGGAAATCGATTGCTGTACATGGAATATTGTTCAAACAATTTAGACAATGTGTGGAATATTGTTTATTTCAACAATTTAGGGGATTCAAGGCAGGGTATGGAATATACGGAAATTGGTGGAGAAGAAATATCTCATAACAGGAAATTCAAGGATATATTGCTTATTTATAAAAAAATCAGTTTGTTGGGGTTGGATTTCTCTTGCTCATCATTCTCTGCTGTTTGGAAACATGTAGGTTTTGTAAGAAGTAATTACATGGGGCAAACATGTTGCATAACCTAATGTTCAGCACTGTACTCTGGGTGTCTTAACCTAATGTTCGGCACTTCGTCAGCAATTAACCTATTGTTCTGTTAAGTTGTTTTCCATGTCACTCCCATTTCCTTAAACTATTGTCTGATTTTGATACCAAATTAAGTAATTAGTTATGTCTTCCCACCATTTTCTGTTACACTTTTCGAATTTCACATGATTTTTAACGCCATTTCTGGCACATTCTTCTTTGTCACCCTCCGCATTAAAACATTGTACTGCTTTCTCATAAGAATTATGCAAATTAACCTATTGTTCTGCATTTAACCTGCTGTTCTGCTATATGTCTCAAATTCACGCACACCCTCCCCTTAACTATTGTACCGCTAACACCATATTGATATAAAAAATTTATGGAAATTAATTAAATCGATATTCTTCACATGTATAGGGTAGTGTTTATTAAGTCGCAGCATCCTATTAATCAATGAAATCGATGGAATATAGTTTAAACAAATGATCACTAGTAAAAATCACATCCCACCACTCAACACCCAACGCCGACGCCGCCGTCTCCGCATGTGTCCCCAGGGGTCGGGATGCACCGGCAGTCCCCGCCAAGTGACGATGCGGTTGTCAGCTGCCAAGTGACGCATAGGTGTCAGTACGGCTCCTGCAAGCATGAGGTGGTGGCATCCCTTTCATACTTGATATCTGAGAAATTCCAATGAAATACGTGTTCCCCTAGGCACCATTGCTGATGTGATGACACATAGCTGCGGTGTGGCTCCAGCACTGAGAGAGATGTTTGCGTAGCAGCTAAAAGGTTCTCTATGTTATACTGACGACACATATCTATCTAAATAAGGGCCAACTCATCCTCTGGGCTGCTGGCATGAAACCTCTCTACCTATGGATACTGATGTCACACGTCATGCTATAGTAATCTGTTCCCATTCTTCCCAGAATAACATCGAACACTTGCTCCCTAGCGAACCCAACGGGACATGTAAGCTGCGTCTAGCCGTGCACATGTGTCCAGCGTGGCTGACGCATCGCCACGAAATGTTTGTTCTGCTTTCAACATATGTCTCAGAAATGTTAAATGCTCTCACAGTTAAAAGCCCTCATCATGTCTGTGCACACTCACGAAAACACCGTTAATCATTAAAGCATTCTTGTTGTTTAGAAAGAGAGAACTGTCTAAGCACAGAAGGGACGAAATAAGAGCAATTAAACAAACAGAATTCGAAGCACTGTCCTACAGATAAGAAAAATGTCATGAATTTCCGGTATTCTACAGTTACTGGTCTGGAGATGTCCTAATGCCACAATGGCAGATGAGTGACAGCATCCCCACGAGAGATGGATGGTCTGCTTCTACTCATCTTTGAACACTTGCTTTCTCAGAACTCTCTGTAGATACCTAGCCTCATCTTGTTCAAATCAGTTTGTAGATGCTCGTATGTCGCAGCACAAAGGACGTCTTGTGATTCAGCGGAGCATTCTGATTGGCCCTTAATGAATTTACCTGTCAAACTGTTGCTGCTGCCAGTGTAGGAGCACCGTCCACCATTGTTTTCTGCAGAAGAGACTTTCAGTGGCAAGTGTATTTCGTATAGATCGCCATATTCCACTGACAGTTAAACTCTGCAAAACTGTCATACAGATCGTTAAATACGGAAAGACTCTTACTCAATTACTCTACTCTGACACTGAGGATGGAAGTTTGAATATTAGAGGGTGAAACCGATCTCCAACCTGGCAATATACCATTGCATACTGTGTCGATGTGGTAAACATATACTTCGTACCATGCGCCATACAAAATCGCTCCTTTTGCACCATTCGTATAGCTGTCGACTGCCAGACACTTGTACATATACTGCGAACATGGTCAGCACCGTATATGCTCCTCACTGTACTAGATATTTCCTGCGAGGTCAGACAGTTATCAACTCCCGACATGTGAACAGAGTGCCCTCAGTGGACCTAAATCACTATCAGAACTGTTGTTCAAAGGCAGGGTCAGTTCCCCTCGACACAAAGACTTTACTGTTTCTGGTCCCAACCTGCTTGCTTGATTGCTTTTCTACCCCCATCTCCAGACTCTGGGGATTACAAGAACACATGTATTTTCACATTAGTTTCCAGAATATTATACCATTTACGCGATACTTCCCGAATTCAAGCTCATGGCAGTCTCCTAACCGATCGTTTGCGCAACATAATTCTGAAGATATAGACTGGGAAGTATTTATCTACAAATCCGAAACTTTAGGGAGGTGGAGTGTGCTGTAAATCATTGAGTAACTAGAAACTTATCCCATCTGTGAAGACCTTTAGGTGATAACTCGATAAAAAATATTGAGTAAACTGACATTTCCATTCTTGAATGCTGATGTCGGCGATATAACAGATTCCAAATCATTCCTATAATTTAAAAAGTCAACTAAGGTGTTTCTCATGTCTAGAGAACCAGCTAATGTGTCTTCTACCTGTCTTTCACTTGCTAGATGCACACACCACAATCGATGTTCCCCCAACTAATTAAAGGCGCGAAATGTGCAGAAGCCATCAACTGAGCAATTTACATGGGAGAAAATAGCGGTCCCACAACACACATCCATATTGATTTACTCAAATGTCCACACGATCATGGACACACTGAGCATTAGTGCGCTATTCGGCCGCCTAGAGGGCGTTACGGTTAAGTGGGCTACATTCCTACACACCAACAAGCCTATCCATTTGGACAGCTCCTACTGTTAGCCGGAAACGTGAATCATTCCCGCCACAAGTCACCAGCAATGCACTTCAAGCACGTATAGACAGAATCGTCCTAGGAAGAAAAAACAGTCTTATATATATTTAATCCCTGTACTTACAGTTAAATATTATGATCACAGTCTCAATTGAACGATGTTCAACAATGAGCGAAGTATCGGAAAAACACCCTGCTGACGGCTGGGGCTCTGGAAATAGAAATATATCTACCATTCTTATGACTTGAAATTCTCTTCCCTTTGCTATCACAGCATTCCGCCTCAAATCCATACCAGCCTTACGACTTGACATAGTCACTTCCTTTACACATTTCCGAACACACACACACAATTCTTTAAAACCTGATGCTCAAGGCGAACCTATCACACACCCCTACTACTAAGTATAATACTTCGCCAATAACTGATTGCCAGGGATACAAAATAATACGGAATCAACGATGAGCGGGCATATCTCATAAGTTTTTCTTCCAAGTGCTACCACTGTGTCTTAGAAGGAGAAGCATAATCGACTTACATACCGCTATATGTTTAAAAAAAAAAAAAAAACACGCAGCTGTACTACCATCACAAGCGGTGTTCGTTCTAAAGGTGCACACAAGTATCCATGTTAAAAGCTATACTGGATTTATATACCCACACATGGCATTACCTACAAATGACGTGGTTTTCCAGACAAATACCGTGATACTGAATATAGACAGTGATCACAGGAGTGTAGATTAGTAGACCAGCAGTGCTGTTACACGTCACCGACATTGCACCCTGGTAGTAAAGTTACCGAATTTTGAAAGTGATTCGGCTAAGGAACATGATATGAAACCGGTATTTACAACTCTCTCACACTGCCACCCCTAGATATTTCTCCAGTATTTGTAACGCACTCTGTCTCAATGCCATGTCAGAGATTCAGTGATATTTTGTCTGGGTTAAAGACGATGGTTGACTGAGAAGGATCATAAATAGTAATAGTTGTTGTGCTGATTGAGATTGTAAGAAATGTACACTAGCTTTTCAGATCTCTAGTGCTACACTTTCAGTAGAAATGCTGTCTGGGATTTAGAATCAAGTCTTTCCATTCAACCGCATACCTGCGTTTCATCATATAGAGAAATCTTTTAATGATTACAGCCACTAGTGAATGAAATTTCGAAACGAATCACCTTTCTCGAACCTATCTGGTACAGTTAAATTCCAACATGGTTTTAAGTAGTCCCTAGGCATCTTGAAACTCCCCCTCAGACTCTACACTACCAACCCTGTAGCTTTGCACATGTGATCACTGCAATGTAAGTCAGAACTGAGTAGAAGTCATAGAAAGCTGTATCTACCACCTTGTGCAACCCATGTAGAAACAGCTAAGCTGAGTTACTGTGACAGGACTATGTTTTGACCGTTTGATGGGAAAGGGAACTGAGAGAAGGACGAGGATTTTGTTACTGCACTGTGGTGAATCCCCAAACTACATATGAGGTGCTATCCAAAATTTCGTGACTGGTGCTGCCATCTGTTGAAAACTTTACCTTTGGACTAACGGTCACCATCACCCTCGAAGTAGTTCCCACCTGCACGTACACACCGGTCCCTGCACTTCTGCCTCTGGACAAAAGTTTTCTGGAAGTCCTATTCTTTGAGAGTGTTTATCACTGCCACCGATGCTTCTTGAATCCTCTCTAGAGTGTCGAACCGACGGCCTTTCAACTTGAGTTTCAGATTAGGGAATAGCGCGAAGTGGCAAGGCGCCAAATCCGGCGAGTACGGTGGGTGTTACACAACCGCCATGTTGTTTTTCGCCAAAAAGGTCCAGGTAAGCAAAAACGTGTGACAGGGTACATCGTCGTGATGCAACAGCCAGTTTCGTTGACACCTAAGTTCGGCCGTCGTCTCCGCACGTTTTCATGGAGCCGTCGCAAAACGTCACAGTAGTACGTGGAATTCGCTGTTTGGATGGGTGAGATGAATTCTTTGTGCACAATTCCCATCGTATCAAAGAAAACGATGATCATACTCTTCACCTGCATCGCTTTTTTCGGTCTCGGAGAGCCCGGGCTCTTCCACTCAAACACACACATACGGCTCATGCTCTGTCCCCCAAACACTTGTTGATTCATTGCAATGGTCTGCATTGCACTTTTCCCGAGATCTGCACAGAATCTGATACATAAGCACTGTTCTGTTCGCGGATCCATCGTAAAATCGCCACACACCAAACACAGAGTATTATGGAAGTCACTGTGGACACGCAACACGATCTCCCAGCTGAATGCCACTATGCACACTGACTCTTCAGATATGCATCTCTCGCCACCTAGCGGTGCAAAGATCTACTACTTCTACTTTCCAGATGGCAGCAACCGTCCCTAAAATTTTGGATTTCACCTTGTACAAGTACTACAGATCCGGGTCCCTCAGGGCCCATTCAAGTCTAAGTTTCAACATCTGTACTGCAGGAGGATGATCGTATCCTACAGACTATACTGGGTCGCAGTAGACAGTCCCAGTGACCCTGTGTCGTCTTTGAAACATTGTATTTTTATGTAACACGCTTTGTACACTGCCATACATTTCGTTTTTCTGCCACAACTTCTAGGTCTGTGTCAGGTTATAAACTGAAACTAACATGTACTTATCCATTGCCTCTTACAGAGAACTAGACATCGCACGGTGTAAATCATGTTGTTACTGCTACTACCATAACACACCACATACACACTGTAAGTGTTTGGCGGCGTTGTGAAGAGTCTCCAAACTGCTGTCCAAAGGTGATTGACAACCTCCACATTTAAACTCATCTGTCATAGTGACAGAATAGCTGATTGCTCTTAGCTCTGTTTCGACTGATTCCTCATATTGCAGTCATGTATGCAATCACTGTTTCGGTGTTAGCCATTCCCAGAAGTTGTTCCCTCTCTATCAAAACTTTTTCTCCAACTCAAACAAGCGATGTCAGTCCATCATTATGTCGTAACCCACAGGATGCCAGTGGGCGGATGGGATCGAAAAGACATTGTTGAAGTACTGTAATAATAAGCATCACAGTTGATAGTGTGAACAATTTTCACAATTGTACAGTAATTTTAACCGACCCATCATAACAATGTGTTTCCCAATTTCAGCATCATAGTTAAACAGCCCCTATTCTACTTTGCTACTATCATTGAGAATGTAGATAGATTACTATGCAATACGTCCATTCAAAGTAAATTCTCGAACACATATATCATCAAAGTATACCAGACAGCGCTCTACATATTTCTAACACCTTGAGTATGGTGCTTAATTTATGCTCTATCTCTATGCGGATGTGACTCACGAGGCATTCTCGCCATCTTAGGATAAAATTAGATTCTGAAAGACCACCTTGCACTGTCACTAGAACAATACTTTAAAATTGATAGCTAGTTGATTTACATGAAATGCTTCGAACTCCATCCATCTGGAGCTCCATCATGCATAAAAAATCACCAATTTCTTGTTCTTCTTAACTGTCTGCTATTACATCACAACACTTTCAAATCTGTTGCTACACACTGATAAGTGGTACTAACCTCCTCAACATGGGCACGCCTGGAGAAATTTTGTGCACTTGGATGGGCGAGTACTCGGCAAGCTCCATTCACTCACAAGATGCAAAATGTATAGGTTTACTTCGGGTCAGCTGCAGATTAAATCGGTAACAGTGCTGCAGAGCGGGTTGGCCAAACAAAGACAGTGCAAGGTGGTCTTTCAGACTCTAATTTTATCCTAAGATGGCGAGAATGCCGCGTGATTCACATCCGCATAGAGACAGAGCATAAATTAAGCACTATACTCAGGGATTTAGAAATATGTGGAGCACTGTCTGGTGCACTTTGATGATATATTTGTTCGAGAATTTACAATGAATGGACGTACTGCATAGTCATCTATACATTCTCAATGATACTAGCAAAGTAGAGAAGATGCTGTTTAACTATGATGCTGAAATTGGGAAACATGCTGTCACATCATTGGCCAGTATTGAAATTACTGTAAAATTGTGAAAATTGTTCACACTATCAACTGTGATGCTTATTACACTCCTGGAAATGGAAAAAAGAACACATTGACACCGGTGTGTCAGACCCACCATACTTGCTCCGGACACTGCGAGAGGGCTGTACAAGCAATGATCACATGCACGGCACAGCGGACACACCAGGAACCGCGGTGTTGGCCGTCGAATGGCGCTAGCTGCGCAGCATTTGTGCTCCGCCGCCGTCAGTGTCAGCCAGTTTGCCGTGGCATACGGAGCTCCATCGCAGTCTTTAACACTGGTAGCATGCCGCGACAGCGTGGACGTGAACCGTATGTGCAGTTGACGGACTTTGAGCGAGGGCGTATAGTGGGAATGCGGGAGGCCGGGTGGACGTACCGCCGAATTGCTTAACATGTGGGGCGTGAGGTCTCCACAGTACATCGATGTTGTCGCCAGTGGTCGGCGGAAGGTGCACGTGCCCGTCGACCTGGGACCGGACCGCAGCGACGCACGGATGCACGCCAAGACCGTAGGATCCTACGCAGTGCCGTAGGGGACCGCACCGCCACTTCCCAGCAAATTAGGGACACTGTTGCTCCTGGGGTATCGGCGAGGACCATTCGCAACCGTCTCCATGAAGCTGGGCTACGGTCCCGCACACCGTTAGGCCGTCTTCCGCTCACGCCCCAACATCGTGCAGCCCGCCTCCAGTGGTGTCGCGACAGGCGTGAATGGAGGGACGAATGGAGACGTGTCGTCTTCAGCGATGAGAGTCGCTTCTGCCTTGGTGCCAATGATGGTCGTATGCATGTTTGGCGCCGTGCAGGTGAGTGCCACAATCAGGACTGCATACGACCGAGGCACACAGGGCCAACACCTGGCATCATGGTGTGGGGAGCGATCTCCTACACTGGCCGTACACCACTGGTGATCGTCGAGGGGACACTGAATAGTGCACGGTACATCCAAACCGTCATCGAACCCATCGTTCTACCATTCCTAGACCGGCAAGGGAACTTGCTGTTCCAACAGGACAATGCACGTCCGCATGTATCCCGTGCCACCCAACGTGCTCTAGAAGGTGTAAGTCAACTACCCTGGCCAGCAAGATCTGCGGATCTGTCCCCCATTGAGCATGTTTGGGACTGGATGAAGCGTCGTCTCACGCGGTCTGCACGTCCAGCACGAACGCTGGTCCAACTGAGGCGCCAGGTGGAAATGGCATGGCAAGCCGTTCCACAGGACTACATCCAGCATCTCTACGATCGTCTCCATGGGAGAATAGCAGCCTGCATTGCTGCGAAAGGTGGATATACACTGTACTAGTGCCGACATTGTGTATCCTCTGTTGCCTGTGTCTATGTGCCTGTGGTTCTGTCAGTGTGATCATGTGATGTATCTGACCCCAGGAATGTGTCAATAAAGTTTCCCCTTCCTGGGACAATGAATTCACGGTGTTCTTATTTCAATTTCCAGGAGTGTATTACAGTACTTCGACAATGTCTTTTCCATCCAATCCATCCATTCGCATGCTGTGGGTTACCACATAATGATTGACTGACATCGCTTGTTTGAGTTGGAGAAAAAGTTTTGATAGAGAGGCACCACCTTCTGGTGATGGCTAACACCATAACAGTGACTGCATACATGACTGCAATATAAGGAATCAGTAGAAACGGAGTGCAGAGCCATCAGCTATTCTGTCACTGTAACAGATGAGTTCAAATGTAGAGGGCGTCAGTCACCTTCAGACTGCAGTTTGCAGACTCTCCACAATGCCACCAAACTCTTCCAGTGTTTATGTGGTGTGTTATGGTAGTAGCAGTAACAACATGATTTACACTGTGCAATGTCTAGTTTTCTGCGAGAGGCAAAGGATCAATACGTGTTAATTTCAGTTTATAACCTGACACAGACCTAGAAGTTGTGGCAGAAAAACGAAATGTATGGCAGTGTACAAAGCATGTTACAGCAGAAAAAAACAATGCTTCAAACGACGATACAGGGTCACTGGGAGTGTCTCTTGTGAGTTACAGTATAGTCTATGGGATACTATCATCCTCCTACAGTACAGATGATGAAACTTTAAACTGGTCTGTGCAGTTGATCAATACCTGTATATTTAATAGGATCGTCACCTGTTCTCAATGCTGGCATGCAGTATTTGTTTTCCATATATAGGAGGAGAGAGATGTGATAAAAATATAATCGAGTACTCTACTGGATAAAATTAGTGGAGCTTTTATAGTTCGAAATTTTTCTCTGTTGAATGGTACAGAATAACGAAGATAGCATGTTGGGGCAATAGACGTGATTGGGTCTTGTGGGATCCGGACCTGTAGTACTTGTACAAGGTGGAATCCAAAATTTTCGGGACTGTTGCTGCCATTTGGAAAGTAGGAGAGATCTTTGCACCGCTTGGTGGCGAGAGATGCATATCTGATGAGTCAGTGTGCAGAGTGGCATTCAGCTGGGAGAACGTGTTGCGTATCCACAGTGATTTCCATAATGCTCTGTGTTTGGTGTGTGGCGATTTTACCGTGGATCCGCGAACAGCACAGCGTTTGTGTATCAAATTCTGTGCAAATCTCGGGAAAAGTTCTACGGAGATCCTTGCAATGAAGCAACAAGTATTTGGGGGATGGAACATGAGCCGTATGCGTGTGTTTGAGTGGAAGAGCCCGGGCCCTCCAAGACTCAAAAAAGCGATGCAGGTGAAGAGCATGATCATCGTTTTCTTTGATACGATGGGAATTGTGCACAAAGAATTCATCTCACCCATCCAAACAGCGAATTCCACGTACTACTGTGACGTTTTGCGACGGCTCCATGAAAACGTGCGGAGACGACGGCCGAACTTAGGTGTCAACGAAACTGGCTGTTGCATCACGACGATGTACCCTGTCACACGTTTTTGCTTACCTGGACCTTTTTGGCGAAAAACAACATGGCGGTTGTGTAACACCCACCGTACTCGCCGGATTTGGCGCCTTGCCACTTCGCGCTATTCCCTAATCTGAAACTCAAGTTGAAAGGCCGTCGGTTCGACACTCTAGAGAGGATTCAAGAAGCATCGGTGGCAGTGATAAACACTCTCAAAGAATAGGACTTCCAGAAAACTTTTGTCCAGAGGCAGAAGTGCAGGGACCGGTGTGTACGTGCAGGTGGGAACTACTTCGAGGGTGATGGTGACCGTTAGTCCAAAGGTAAAGTTTTCAACAGATGGCAGCACCAGTCACGAAATTTTGGATAGCACCTCATACGTAGTTTGGGGATTCACCACAGTGCAGTAACAAAATCCTCGTCCTTCTCTCAGTTCCCTTTCCCATCAAACGGTCAAAACATAGTCCTGTCACAGTAACTCAGCTTAGCTGTTTCTACATGGGTTGCACAATGTGGTAGATACAGCTTTCTATGACTTCTACTCAGTTCTGACTTACATTGCAATGATCACATGTGCAAAGCTACAGGGATGGTAGTTTAGAGTCTGAGGGGGAGTTTCAAGATGCCTAGGGACTACTTAAAACCATGTTGGAATTTAACTGTACCAGATAGGTTCGAGAAAGGTGATTCGTTCGAAATATGAGAGTGCCAGTAATATGATTTACTAGTGGCTGTAATCATTAAAATATTTCTCTATATGATGCAATGCAGGTATGTGGTTGAATGGCAAGACTTGAATCCAAATCCCAGACAGCATTCCTACCGAAAGCGTAGCACTAGAGATCTGAAAAGCTAGTGTACACTTCTTACGACCTCAATCAGCACAACAACTACTACTGTTTGTGATCCTTCTCAATCAACCATCGCCTATAACCCAGACAAAATGTCACCGAATCTCTGACATGGCATTGAAACAAAGTGCGTTACAAATACTGTAGAAATATCTAGGGGCGGCAGTGTGAGAGAGTTGTAAATACCTGTTTGATACTATGTTCCTTAGCCAAATCACTTTCAAAATTCGGTAATTTTACTCCGAGGGTACACTGTTGGTGACATGTAACAGCACTGCTGGTCTACTAATCTACACTCCTGTGATCACTGTCTATATTCAGTATCACGGTATTTGTCTGGAAAACCACGTCATTTGTAGGTAATGCCATGCATGGATTTATAAATCCAGTATAGCTTTTAACATGGATACTTGTGTGCACCTGTAGAACCAAGACCGCTTGTGATGATAAGATGGTTGTGTTTTTTTTAACATATAGCGGTATGTAAGACGATTATGATTCTCTTTCTAAGACACAGTGGTAGCACTTGGAAGAAAAACTTATGAGACATTCCCGCCCATCAGTTATTGGCAAAGTATTATACTTAGTAATAAGGAGTGTGTGATTGGTTTGCCTTGAGTATCAGGCTTATAAAGTATTATGTGTGTGTTCTGACATGTGCAAAGGAAGTGACTATGTCCAGTCGTAAGGCTGGTATGGATTTGACATGGAATGTTCAAAATGTTCAAATGTGTGTGAAATCCTATGGGACTTAACTGCTAAGGTCATCAGTCCCTAAGCTTACACACTACTTACCCTAAATTATCCTAAGGACAAACACACATGAGGGAGGACTCGAACCACCGCCGGGACCAGCCGCACAGTCCATGACTGCAGCACCTTAGATCGCTCAGCTAATCCCGCGCGGCTTTGACGTGGAATACTGTGATAGCAAAGGGAAGAGTATGTCAAGTCATAAGAATGCTAGAGACACATGGAAGACACTATTGCTGGTTCTCTAGACATGAGAAACACCTTAGTTGACTTTGTAAATTATAGGAAAGATTTGGAGTCTGTTATATTACCCACATCATATTCATGCATGGAAATTTCAGTTTCCTCTATTTTTTGTCGAGTCCTCACCTAAAGGTCTTCGCAAACAGGATGAGTTTCTAGTTACTCAGTGGTTTACAGCACACTCCACCTCCCTAATGTTTTGGGTTTGTAGAGTAATAATTCACAGTCTATATCTTCAAATTATGTTGGGACAGCAATCGGTTAGGATACTGCTATGAGCTTGATATCGAGAAGTATCGCGTAAATTGTATAATATTCTAGAATCTCATGTGAAAATACAAGTGTTCTTGCAATCCCCAGAGTCTGGAGATGGGTGTAGAAAAGCAATCAATCAAGCAGGTTGGGACCAGAAACAGTAACGTCCTTGTGTCGAGGGGAACTGACCCAGCCCTTGTACAACAGTTCTGAGAGTAACTTCGGTCCACTGAGGGCACTCTGTTCACATGTCAGGAGTTGATAACTACCTGACCTCGCGGGAAATATCTAGTACAGTGAAGAGTATATATGGTGCCGTCCGTCTTCGCAGTAATGTACAAGTGTGTGGTATATTACCACAGTTTAGATCAGTTTCCCGCTCTAATTTTCAATCTTCCGCCCTCAGTGGCTGAGGAGTGTAATTGAGTAAGAGTCTTTCCATATTTGACGATCTGTGTGACACTTTTGTAAGGTTTAACTGTCAGTGGAATATGGCGATCTGTACAAAATACTTTTGCCACTGAAAGTCTCGTCTGCAGAAAACAATGGCGGACAGTGCTCCCACACTGGCAGCAACAACAGTTTGACGGGTAAATTCATTAAGGGACAGTCAGAATGCTCCATTGAATCACAAGACGTCTATTTATTTATTTTTTATTTTATTATCCATCTTTAGGCATTAAAAAATGCAATTGATGTCGTCATTTGTGTACATATACAGTTTACATAACTAACAGAAATAGTGTAATATATTGTAGATCATTATTGTCTAATAAGATACAAAAATTTGTCCTTGATGCTGCACAATGTATTTGCATTATATTTACATGTATAAGTTTAATCTAAGTGAAACTATATTAGTACCGGTACTTAGCCGGCCGCGGTGGTCTAGCGGTTCTAGGCGCGCAGTCCGGAACCGCGCGACTGCTACGGTCGCAGGTTCGAATCCTGCCTCGGGCATGGATGTGTGTGATGTCCTTAGGTTAGTTAGGTTTAACTAGTTCTAAGTTCTAGGGGACTAATGACCTCAGCAGTTGAGTCCCATAGTGCTCAGAGCCATTTGAACCATTTTGAACCGGTACTTAAGATCATCTTTAGTGCACATTATAAACTCTTCTATTGTATAAAAAGTTTTTTTCTCTAAGCCATTTCTTTGTGACACTTTTAAACTCATTCAGTGACACATTATGTGCCTCTATTGGCAACATGTTAAATAGTTTTACTCCCATGTACTTGTAACTATCTTGAGTTTTCTTTAGTCTAGCAGCTGGGATGTCAATTTGCTGTTTTATACGTGTGTCATGGTGATGGATAGATTGTCGTAGTTTGTGACTGTGTTGGTTTTATTTTGTGTGTATCAGACAACTTAGTATAAAGAGGGCTGTAACTGTTAGTATTTTTAGATTTTTGAAATATGGTCTACAAGACTTGTTATTTCTGACTCCATGGATGCATCTGACTGCCTTCTTTTGCCAAATGAAAACTTGTTTTGCTCCAGGTTAGTTTCCCCACAACAAAGTGGCATATGTTAAATGGGTGTGGAAAACGGCATAGTATGCATTGAGTAATAACTTACCACTAACACATGACCTTAGTTTACCTAACAAATATGTCACACATGCTAACTTAGCACAAATATAATCAGTATGACTCTTCCATGTTAATTTTGAGTCAAGATGGATCCCAAGTAGTTTAGCTGAGACGCAATCAATCTTATCACTCTTGAAACACAAGCTAAAGAGAATATTTACAGTTTTATCATGATTTATATGCAAGTCATTGAGTTGGGACCACTTGATGGCTGCTCTGAGATGAGCCTCACTTTCGTCGTTTAATTTTATTAAATCTTTCCCTGCTGTAACAAAAGTTGTATCATCTGCATAGAGTGTGGATTTACATAACATGGTGCTGCGCAAGTCATTTACATATATTATAAAAAGTAAAGGCCCAAACACAGAGCCTTGTGGTACACCCTGCATGATATCCAAGACATTTGACCTCATATCGTTAAAATGCACAATTTGTTTTCTGTCGCTCAGATAGGATCTGATCAGAGATAGTTCTGAGCCTCTAATACCATAGCAGTGCAGTTTTTCTAGTAGTATTCTGTGACTGACAGAGTCAAATGCCTTGCTGAGGTCCACAAGAGTGGCATTAACTGTTAATCCTGATTCAATATATGAAACAACATCTTCAACTGCTTTTGCCGTTGACAGGCCAGACCTGAAGCCATACTGAGAGTCACTAAGAATATTATTCACAGACAGATGTTGACTGATTTGGAGCTGTATGCAATATTCCACTACTTTTGATATGATGGGTACAAGTTAAATTGGACGGTAATTATTAGGACAAGACTTACCACCTTTCTTGTGCAGTGGAGTAACGAATGCCATTTTTAAGGATGAAGGGAAAAAGCCACTGACAAACATCTGGTTCATAAGAGAACAGAGTGAGTGTGCTATTACAGCTGCTATTTTTTTTATTTCAAAATTGGAGAGACCATAAATGTCTTCTGATTTTGAGTAACTTAATTTTGCTATTGCAGTTTTAATATCTGTTACTTTTACTTCTTTCCATTTAAACACAAGAACCATATCCTCAAAATTTTGTAGAGATGAATATCTATTATTTGAGATATGGTTGTTGTCACATTTATGGATATGTTCATTTGCAGCACTGTTATTCATACTGGCAGCATTAATGAATAAGGTGTTGAAATCATCTGGTGAGATGTAAGCATCACATGAATTATTTTTGTTAACATCTTTATTTCTACCGAGATGAGTCTTGATAACAGTCCAGGCTGCTTTGCATTTATTTTGAGGCTTATTAATATAATAATCATTTGCCTTGCACTTGCTTTACCTAATTTCTGCTTTGTATTTCTTCGTCAAACTTATGTAGTTTGCTTTTTCGGCTTCACTATTTTTTGATTTGTCATAGGAAATCATTAACAGAGTTCTGAGACTTTGTAGGTCATTTGCGAACCAATTATGCACTGATGTGAGACCATGTTTCCTCATACTTCCCTTATTTTTTCTCGTTACTTTAGGGCAGCAAGTTTTAAATGTATCTGACAATGCACTAATGAATAATGTAAATGATTTTTCAATATGATTACTTTCCAGCAGAATGTAATTCCAATTTGACATCCTTTGTGCTGGGGCATAGGAGCATCTACAAACTGATTTGAACAAGATGGAGGCTAGGTATCTACAGAAAGTTCTGAGAAAGCAAGTGTTCAAAGATGAGCAGAAGCAGACCATCCATCTCTGGTGGTGATGTCGTCACTCATCTGCCATTGTGGCATTAAGACATCTCCAGACCAGTAGCTGTAGGATACCGAAAATTCCTGCCATTTTTCTCTTCTGTAGGACAGTGCTTCGAATTCTGTCTGCGTAATTGCTCTGATTTCCTCCCTTCTGTGCTTAGACAGTACTCTATTTCCCAACAACAAGAATGCTTTTATGATTAGTGGTGTTTTCGTGAGTGTGCACAGACATGATGAGGGCTTTTAGCTGTGAGACTGCCGGTGCATCCCGATTCCTGGGGACATATGCGGAGACGGCGGCGTTGGCATTGGGTGTTGAGTGGCGGAATGTGTTTTTTACTAGTGATCATTTGTGTAAACTATATTCCATCGATTTCATTGACTAATAGGATGCTGTGACTTAATAAAAACTACCCTATACATCTGAAGAATATCGATTTAATTAATTTGCATAAATTTTTTATATCAATATGGTGTTAGCCCCCCCCATGAACCATGGACCTTGCCGTTGGTGGGGAGGCTTGCGTGCCTCAACGATACAGATAGACGTACCGTAGGTACAACCACAACGGAGGGGTATCTGTTGAGAGGCCAGACAAACGTGTGGGGGGCAGCAGCCTTTTCAGTAGTTGCAAGGGCAACAGTTTGGATGATTGACTGATCTGGCCATGTAACAATAACCAAAACGGCCTTGCTGTGCTGGTCTGCGAACGGCTGAAAGCAAGGGGAAACTACGGCCGTAATTTTTCCCGAGGGCATGCAGCTTTACTGTATGATTAAATGATGATGGCGTCCTCTTGGGTAAAATATTCCGGAGGTAAAATAGTCCCCCATTCGGATCTCCGGGCGGGGATTACTCAAGAGGATGTTGTTATCAGGAGAAAGAAAACTGGCATTCTACGGATCGGAGCGTGGAATGTCAGATCCCTTAATCGGGCAGGTAGGTTAGAAAATTTAAAAAGGGAAATGGATAGGTTAAAGTTAGATATAGTGGGAATTAGTGAAGTTCGGTGGCAGGAGGAACAAGACTTCTGGTCAGGTGACTACAGGGTTATCAACACAAAGTCAAATAGGGGTAATGCAGAAGTAGGTTTAATAATGAATAGGAAAATAGGAATGCGGGTAAGCTACTACAAACAGCATAGTGAACGCATTATTGTGGCCAAGATAGATACGAAGCCCACACCTACTACTGTAGTACAAGTTTATATGCCAACTAGCTCTGCAGATGACGAAGAAATTGAAGAAATGTATGATAGTGAAGGGAGATGAAAATTTAATAGTCATGGCTGACTGGAATTCGAGTGTAGGAAAAGGGAGAGAAGGAAATGTAGTAGGTGAATATGGATTGGGGCTAAGAAATGAAAGAGGAAGCTGCCTGGTAGAATTTTGCACAGAGCACAACTTAATCATAGCTAACACTTGGTTCAAGAATCATAAAAGAAGGTTGTATACTTGGAAGAATCCTGGAGATACTAATAGGTATCAGATAGATTATATAATGGTAAGACAGAGATTTAGGAACCAGGTTTTAAATAGTAAGACATTTCTAGGGGCAGATGTGGATTCTGACCACAATATATTGGTTATGACCTGTAGATTAAAACTGAAGAAACTGCAAAAAGGTGGGAATTTAAGGAGATGGGACCTGGATAAACTGATAGAACCAGAGGTTGTACAGAGTTTCAGGGAGAGCATAAGGGAACAATTGACAGGAATGGGGGAAAGAAATACAGTAGAAGAGGAATGGGCAGCTTTGAGGGATGAAGTAGTGAAGGCAGCAGAGGATCAAATAGGTAAAAAGACGAGGGCTAGTAGAAATCCTTGGGTAACAGAAGAAATATTGAATTTAATTGATGAAAGGAGAAAATATAAAAATGCAGTAAATGAAGCAGGCAAAAAGGAATACATACGTCTCAAAAATGAGATCGACAGGAAGTGCAAAATGGCTAAGCAGGGATGGCTAGAGGACAAATGTAAGGATGTAGAGGCTTTTCTCACTAGGGGTAAGATAGATACTGCCTACAGGAAAATTAAAGAGACCTTTGGAGATAAGAGAACCACTTGTATGAACATAAAGAGCTCAGATGGAAACCCAGTTCTAAGCAAAGAAGGGAAAGCAGAAAGGTGGAAGGAGTATATAGAGGGTCCATACAGGGGCGATGTACTTGACGGCAATATTATGGAAATGGAAGAGGATGTAGATGAAGATGAAATGGGAGATACGATACTGCGTGAAGAGTTTGACAGAGCACTGAAAGACCTAGGTCGAAACAAGGCCCCCGGAGTAGACAACATTCCATTGGAACTACTGACGGCCTTGGGAGAGCCAGTCCTGACAAAACTCTACCATCTGGTGAGCAAGATGTATGAAACAGGTGAAATACCCTCAGACTTCAAGAAGAATATAATGATTCCAATCCCAAAGAAAGCAGGTGTTGACAGATGTGAAAATTACCGGACAATCAGTTTAATAAGCCACAGCTGCAAAATACTAACACGAATTCTTTACAGACAAATGTAAAAACTAGTAGAAGCGGACCTCGGGGAAGATCAGTTTGGATTCCGTAGAAATACTGGAACACGTGAGGCAATACTGACCTTACGACTTATCTTAGAAGAAAGATTAAGGAAAGGCAAACCTACGTTTCTAGCATTTGTAGACTTAGAGAAAGCTTTTGACAATGTTGACTGGAATACTCTCTTTCAAATTCTAAAGGTGGCAGGGGTAAAATACAGGGAGCGAAAGGCTATTTACAATTTGTACAGAAACCAGATGGCAGTTATAAGAGTCGAGGGGCATGAAAGGGAAGCAGTGGTTGGGAAGGGAGTGAGACAGGGTTGTAGCCTCTCCCCGATGTTATTCAATCTGTATATTGAGCAAGCAGTAAAGGAAACAAAAGAAAAATTCGGAGTAGGTATTAAAATCCATGGAGAAGAAATAAAAACTTTGAGGTTCGCCGATGACATTGTAATTCTGTCCGAGACAGCAAAGGACTTGGAAGAGCTGTTGAACGGAATGGACAGTGTCTTGAAAGGAGGATATAAGATGAACATCAACAAAAGCAAAACGAGGATAATGGAATGTAGTCAAATTAAATCGGGTGATGCTGAGGGAATTAGATTAGGAAATGAGACACTTAAAGTAGTAAAGGAGTTTTGCTATTTAGGGAGTAAAATAACTGATGATGGTCGAAGTAGAGAGGATATAAAATGTAGACTGGCAATGGCAAGGAAAGCGTTTCTGAAGAAGAGAAATTTGTTAACATCGAGTATAGATTTAAGTGTCAGGAAGTCGTTTCTGAAAGTATTTGTATGGAGTGTAGCCATGTATGGAAGTGAAACATGGACGGTAAATAGTTTGGACAAGAAGAGAATAGAAGCTTTCGAAATGTGGTGCTACAGAAGAATGCTGAAGATTAGATGGGTAGATCACATAACTAATGAGGAAGTATTGAATAGGATTGGGGAGAAGAGAAGTTTGTGGCACAACTTGACCATAAGAAGGGATCGGTTGGTAGGACATGTTCTGAGGCATCAAGGGATCACCAATTTAGTATTGGAGGGCATCGTGGAGGGTAAAAATCATAGGGGGAGACCAAGAGATGAATACACTAAGCAGATTCAGAAGGATGTAGGTTGCAGTAGGTACTGGGAGATGAAGAAGCTTGCACAGGATAGAGTAGCATGGAGAGCTGCATCAAACCAGTCTGAGGACTGAAGACCACAACAACAACAACAATGGTGTTAGCGGTACAATAGTTAAGGGGAGGGTGTGCGTGAGTTTGAGACATGTAGCAGAACAGCAGGTTAAATGCAGAACAATAGGTTAATTTGCATAATTTTTTTGTATAAATCAGTACAATAGTTGAATGGGGTGGGTGACAAAGAAGAATATGCCAGAAATGTCGTTCAAAAGCATGTGAAATTCAAAATGTGTAACAGAAAATGGTTGGAGGACATAACTAATTACTTAATGTGGTATCAAAGTCAGTACAATAGTTTAAGGAAATGGGAGTGACATAGAAAACAACTTAACAGAAGAACAGGTTAAGTGCTGACAAAGGCCGAACATTAAGTTAAGACATCCAGAGTACAGTGCCGAACATTAGGTTATGCAACATGTTTGCCCCATGTAATTACTTCTTACAAGACCTACATGTTTCCAAACAGCAGAGAATGATGAGCAAGAGAAATACAACCCCCACAAGCTGATTTTTTTATAAATAAACAATATACCCTTGAATATCCTGTTATGAGATATTTCTTCTTCGCCAATTTCCGTATATTCCATGCCCTGCCTTAAATCCCCTAAATTGTTGAAATAAACAATATTCCACACATTGTCTAAATTGTTTAAACAATATCCCGTTCACAGCATTGATTTCCCTCCAAATGACCGACCAACTGAGTCTTTTTCCCACCAATTTCTGGAAGGGAGGGTGCGAGCAGAGGGGGGTTTACCAGAGGGGGAGAGGTTAATTAATTGATCACTTTAATTAAGTAGTTAATCAAACTGATAAGAGTGAGAGGGGATATTCCAATAACTCAGACCTTAAAGTATGCCTGTAACAGAGAGGGGGAGGGGTGAGTTGTAGGTTTCCTGAGGGGAAGGGGGTGGAGTGGGAGGCAGTGGAGGTACAATGGGTTAAGGGCCTCTCAATCAAAAGGAAGGATCCCTTTAGCAGAACAATAGTTTAAGTACCTGTCAATCAAAGGAGATCAATAGGTTAAGTACCTGTCAATCAAAGGAGAACAATAAGTTTGCCGTTGAGTGCATATCTACCCCTCATGTAGTCAACCTGCACTAACAAACTGCACCAGCACCTCTGTTGCCCCCACTACTTAGGAGTGTTCCACTAATTAGGTTTGTTAAAAATTGTAATATATATTTCTAGCAGGCTAGTATATTTTTAGTTATGACAATGAATATGCAGACCTGTATCGATAGGTTGCTGTGTAGCTCTAACAGAATTAAATTTTTTGCATTGTAATTAATTCTTAAAATTCTGAAGCTTTGTAAACATAGGTCTTGAATCAGCTGTCATTTAATTTTGTGCAACAGATCTAAAGATCCAAAATTGATTAATTGATAATTTAGAAACTTGATTTGAAAAAAAAAAAGAAAAAGATCTGCAAAACAAAATCCGATAACGGTATTTTAGTTCTGAATAATCGCTATTTTTTGTATTTGTTCGGTCTTAGTTATTAACAGGTGTTTTTTTTTATTTTTTAATAAGAACCGAGTCAAAAAATCGAAATATCAGTTAGCCATAGTAGCAGCGTTAGAATTTTTCGTTTTTAAATAAATCTTTTTTAAAAAAGGAGTAATTTTTATTTGTGAAATGTACTTTGGTTTGAAATATTGTGTTATTATGGAAAATTAGAAATCGATTAGTGCTATTTTAATAGCAAACAAGCAACAAACACATGGCATAAGAATTGGTACAGCATTGCTGAGACAATAATGTTCACGTTGCCGTTGTGTCGTGACTTATTACAGCACACATACATGCAGTGTGCAGGACTCGCCCCCATCTGGTATTTTCTCGCGGTAGTCGATGGACATCCGCTGTGTTGCAGAATGGAACGAATCCTAGTCTGGAAATATTTTTATGAATTGACGTAGCAGTGAAGTACAATGCTTCATTTACTTTAAAGATTTGTCTTCCATTTCTACGAAATAATAGAAGTGGAATGGTATATGTAATAAATTAAAAACTTAACTATTCATTCGTAGTATACAATAAAAACAGAAAATAGTTCACCTGCAGCCTGTGTCTACATAATATGCCTTTACCTGTTCGTAGCCCTTGAAAAAGGACAAATTAACACGATAAACATAGTTCTTCAGCCTCAATTTTCAGCCTGTCACTGACTATTCGTAGTGCCCAAACAGTGGTATGATCCCCGATTACCATATGAATTTCAAGCAGAGGTTCAAAAATTAGAATCAGTAGTAGAAAACTGCTGATTTTATTTTGTAGTATTCAACCACTTATCACTTTTCGAGGAAAGCAGTGAATATGGATGGACTAAGATTTCTTTTATTTAATTAAATATTTTTATTCAATGTACCTTGAAACTGAGAGAGTCAATTTCTATGCTTATTACACTGAGGAGCCAAAGAAACTGGTACACCTGCCTAATACATCGTAGGATCCCTGCGAGCATGGAGAAATGCCGCAACACTACATGGTATGGACTCAAAAAATGTCTGAAGTAGTGGTGGAGGGAATTGACACCATGAATCCTGCAGGCTGACGATAAATCCGTAAGAGTACGAGGGAGTGAAGATCTCTTCTGAACAGCACGTTGCAAGGCATCCCAGATATGCTCAGTAATGTTCATGTCTGGGGAGTTTGGTGGCCAGCAGAAGTGTTTAAATTCAGAAGACTATTCCTGAGGCCACTCTGTAGCAATTCTGGATGCTTGGGGTGTCGCATTGTCCTGCTGGAATTGCCCAAGTCTGTCGGAATGCACAGTAGACATGAATGGATACAGGTGATAAACCAGGATGCTTACGTACGTGTCACCTGTCACAGTTGCATCTACACGTATCAGTGGTCCCATATCACTCCAACTGCATACGCACCACATCATTACACATTACAGAGGGTCCACCTGCTTGAACAGTCCGCTGCTGACATGCTGGGTCATTGGATTAATGAGATTGTCCCCGTACCCATACATGTCCATCCGCTCAATACAATTTGAAATGAGATTCGTCCGACCAGGCAACACATTTCCAGTCGTCAACAGCCCAATGTCAGTGTTGACGGCCCCAGGTGAAGTGTAAAGATTTGTTTCCTGCAGCCATCAAGGGTACAGGAGTGGACCTTCGGCTCCGACAGCCCATATCGATGATGTTTGGTTGCATGATTCACACGCTGACACTTGTTGGTGGCCCGGCACTGAAATCTGCAGAAATTTGTGGAAGGGTTGCACTTCTGTCATGTTGAACGATTCTCTTCAGTCGTTGTTGGTCCTATTCTTGCAGGATCTTTTCCCGGCCCAGCAATGTCGCGGATTTGATGTTTTATTGGATTTCTGATATTCACGGTACACTCTTGAACAAGTATGGGAAAATCCCCACTTCATCGCTACCTTGGGGAATCTGTGTCCCATCGCTCGTCCGCCAACTATAACACCAAGTTCAGAGTCACTTAAATCTTGGTAACCTGCGATTGCAGCAGCAGTAACCGATCTAACAACTGCACCAGACACTTGTTGTCTTACATAGGCATTGCCGACAGTGGCGCCATATTCTGCCTGTTTATATACCTCTGTATTTGAATACGGATGCCTATACCAGTTTCTTTGGCGCTTCAGTGTGCAATAAATAATAGGAATAAAAGAGCTGAAGTCGTTTATTTCAGAAACTAGTTATCTTGAGCGGTTTTAACGATAAGGTTAAAGTGGCGAGGGAAAAAACTGATATAACCGAAAACCAGTTGTTTCAGTCATAACTGCCAACCCTAGGCTGTAGTTGCAGTGCCATCGCAACAGCACAGAAGCATTGGGAATCGCAACTTCTGCACTCCATTTCACGCTAGGTTATCGTCGAATAGGTAGTACATGCGTGATATGCTTCTGCATGGAGATGTCACCGATGGACGATGGCGTGACTTCAGGGCGAGTGGGAGGACTCTGATATACGTGACACGGTGACCCCGGTGGCTGACAGTCCTGCACAACCTTCTAGAGGCGGCAGTAGCACGGTGATGGGCTTTCAGCGGGTTACTGTGGACTTCTCGACCGATCTGGTGACCACAAACTTCACGACTGCGGAAAGGGAGCTCACCCTGGCAAGATATTCGTTTCAATAAAGAAGCAAGTGTTCCTACTATGCAGCATACAATTTGGACTTTAACTTAGGAGAATAAGTAGGGCTGGCAGCGTGGGGTCATGTCCAGAAGGCCCTTTCCCTTCTACAGTCTTTGTTTAAATAAAGACACAAGTAGAGAGCTACACACTTAGATTTAGTCCATACACCTTTGAGTGAACTGTTGCTTGGGGAAAACATATTAAGCAGGACACTCTTTTAACCAGCAGACAGGCCTGGATCTCCACAATCATCCTATGTCTCAGGAAATATGATGTCATAGTGCCAGTACTCTGGGTCTGGGATTCTGATGTCACAGAGCTAGTGCCGGTGTTCTGGGTCTTGGATTCTAGAGTCATAGAACCAGTGCCAGTGTTCCAGATCAGCCATCTTGCATCGCCATCTCGGATGTTGACGTCATAGAGCCTGTGCCAGTATTCGAGGTCAGTCAGCATGACATTGCGACGTCTTCGATTTCACCTTGAATTTATACTTAGGACAACAGCCCTAGTTCCACGGGAATGGGGAAACACACTAGCACAACTGGGATATATTTTTAGTTTCCCACTATTTTTAATTTCCTGCCTAAAATTGAAATTCCCACGACTTAACACGTAGGGCAATCAAAATTTGTAACACTGGGGCCGAGTGAAATATATATAATGAAATGATAATATGATGGAATAATTAAGTAATAATTTTTAAGTGCAAAAAATTTTTGGTAAAGTAGTGTTCTTGGTGATTGCCAATAAGTGCATTCAATAATTTTAATTTAAATGAAGATATCGTACTTTTGTAAAATATTGCTGTAGAGTAACATAGTTTTGAGGTTAAATCTTTCATATTGTGAGCTTATTCTCAAATTTTCAGCAATAGTAATGCAGACGGCATTATTTTGCATGCCATACACAGTTTTCAAATGTGTGTACGTAATTAGTCAGTATTGTCATTTTGCTCCAAGTTTCGCCGGCCGGAGTGGCCGAGAAGTTCTAGGTGCTTCAGTCTGGAACCGCTCGACCGCTAAGGTCGCAGGTTCGAATTCTGCCCCAGGCATGGATGTGTGTGATGTCCTTAGGTTAGTTAGGTTTAAGTAATTCTAAGTTCTAGGGGACTGATGACCTCAGATGTTAAGTCCCATAGTGCTCAGAGCCATTTGAACCATTTTTTTGCTCCAAGTTTCTTTGAGTACCAAGAGGTAATTATACTTTTTATGTGAGTGTACTTTTTCTCATAAAACACTTCTGTTTAAAGAAATAATGTACGAGAAATGTTTGTAACACTGCATTTTTTTGATTACTGTAATTTTTGTGTACATTTATAATATGAACTAACTTTTGTAGAATTTAATCTTGTAGACTGTCCATCTGAAGAATAGTCATAATGTCAATTAATACTGGTTAGTAATTAGGCATAGAATATTTATGTAAATGATTTTCTTATGTGTTTACATGTTTATAGTAGTATGATAAAAATTATAAACATTGGAATTCTTGTCTGTGATAGTACTGAGACTGTGAACATGTTAATATGCAGTTGAGAAAGCCTGTGCTCAATGCTAATACATATTTAAGTGTTTTTATAGAAATACAAGATGGAAAACGATAAAGAGGAGTCAACCATGATGAGGAAATAATTTTGATGACACGAGATGAATGATTAATTAATACATGAAACCAGTTCTCAGTATGGTGAACTGCAGAGGCTACACAGAAGACTGAGAAGTATATAATGTTTTTTATTTGTTAATAATATTTCAGATATTAGAAACAAATACACAGAAAATTACTGTAATATCACATACAACTTCTTGTACCTTCCTTTTTGAATACTATTGTTTTTACTTACTCAGCTATTCCGATATTTTTCATATTAAGTAAATATGCTTCACACAAATTACTGTTTACTTTGGCAGCATTAAAAATACATAATGCTATCAGAATCTTGTGTTTATTTTATATGTATCAAACTTTAGGGCAACACTAAAATATATCCGAGGGTAGGCAATTTTGATTACTATAGTAATCAATACCAGTATTTAATATTGCTCTCAATATGGGTCTATTCTGAATTCTGTTTTTCAAGAGGCCATATGCAACTATTTATTTCATTCAGCATGTGTTGTATATGAAAAAGTGTTTTTTGGGTTATAATCAAGACTGATATGTGTGTCTAACATACAGCAAGAAAAGTTTGTCATTCAAGCATTTATTTTTCTATAAAAAGAGGGACTACAACTCAGCTGACACTTAGTTTTTCTTTTATGCAGTTTATTAAGAGCAAACTTGTGATCGGTGTGTTCCAGTAATTATCGAATTTTTTTGTGGGGTGCTTTGGATTAAACTTTATTTCCACTATTTAGTTATCAGTCTCCTGATTGTGGAAGTGCAGTTAGTTTAACTGAAAACATTTACTGAAAGAAATACAGGGTGATTATAATTAAAGTAAAACTTTCAAAATGCTGTAGAAATAATACCACTGGTCATAGCGACGTCAAATTGCACTGGAATTTTATTGGGGAAGGGGGAAAACATATGGAAGAAGGAAAAAACTAGTGTAAAAATTGATCAAAAAGCTTGTAAAGCTTTATTACAAGAATGATGACTGTGCACATGTTGCTCTGCAGAAGTTCTGGACACTGAAGAGTCTGAAAAAAGGTGGTGATCCAATGACTGCTGTGGGTCTGGAGAACATTGTTTGGAAATTCGAAAAGACAGGTTCTTTTGGTGTGCAACCTGGTAGAAGGAAGAAACAAATTGATTCAATGTCAGTGGAAGCAGTGGCCACAGCAATGCAGGGGGAGACAAGTGATGGTGTGTAAACATGTAGTGCACAGAAAATTGCCCGAACATTGGACATACCCTTGAGCAAGGTCCATAAAATCATGTCATTCCAGCTCTCCAACAATGTGGATGTGTGGATGGGATCATTTTTATTCAAGATGGTGCACCTCTGCACATTGCAAATCCAGTTAAGCGCCATTTTGGAAATGCTAGAATCAACAGCTGCCATTTCCCTACAGCTTGGCCATCCCAGTCACCTGATCTTAATCCGTGTGACTTCTGGCTGTGGGGGTATCTGAAAGATGTTGTATTCAGTGTTCTGATTGCAGACTTAACTACACTGAAGGTATACAATGTGCAACACATTCTGTTGTGCAACACATTCTGAATGTGACCCTGGAAACACTTCGATCAGTTGTGGAACATGCTGTTTCTCGATTTCAACTTGTTGCAGAAAACGGCAGACAGCATATTGAACATGTTCTGCGCCAGTAACATGGAAATTAATAGTCCAATTTTATTTGGACTGATGTTTTTTTTGCAGTTTTTGGCCTCAGGACAATTAAAAACTGATGTGAGTGATGCTTTTTATGCAGTTTTTGGCCTCATGACAGTTAAAAACTGATTTTTCACATCTGAAGTGATATGGCCTTGCCCTGGTGGTTGGGCTTACGTAACCAACAGTATCACACCTGTACACCCATGCACACTGAGTAGTATAGTTTGTTCAACGTCAGACATACACCTTAGGCATTGTTGTCTGATGCATTTGTCATTTTTGATCGACCACTATTAAATTATGATGCTTATAGTACCACCTATTGCTACATTTTGTAACTATTTATTTTTCTTCTGCCATATGTTTGCCCCGTTCTCCGATAATATTCCTTTGCAGTTTAATGTCACCTGACCAGTGGTGTTATTTCTACAGTTGCTTGAAAGTTTAACTTTGTGTGGATGGGTGGGTGGATGTTTTCTATTGTTGACAAAGGCCTTGTTGGTTAAAAGCTGACTTTCCAATAATGTTTTTGTTGTGCCTCTCTGCGATTCAGCATCTCCGCTATGTGGTGAGTAGCAACTATCCTTTTCATTATATTGTTACATTCTATCCTGGATTTTCCATTGTTTGATTAAACCTTTAAATTGGCAACAGATGCATCACAAAAATGAATTAAATCACACACCTGCAGAAAAAAAAGTCCATAGTTTTGGGTTTACAGAATTTCAGACCCTTATTTGGGAATTGGAGAGTAGACTACTACACAGTAGATTAATGTGATGGTTACTCTTTTTACAAGAATTTGAAATAAAATTAAAATATGTAAAGGGTTCACAGCATGTAGTACCAGATGTGATTTTACAACTACTGATGGGGATCAACACATGAGCTCTAACAGAAGACCCTGGGATTATATTTAGAGTAAATTTTTTAGCTATGAATTACTTGAACAATGAAGTAAATATATTGGCTAAGAGAATAAAATATGAACTGAAGACTGATGAATATTTTGGAACAGTAATAAATATGTGCACTAGAGATATTTTGGCAGGGGAGGAGGATAAGTGGTTTTTCAGAAGAGTTACATTATTTTGGAGACAACATGAAAAGTCATACCTTTTGAAATTGTGTGTACCTAAAGTAGTAGTAGTAGAGGATCTGATCTTGTTCATACACAAGGGAAATGAACACTTTGGTATATAAAAGTGCTTCCAACACATGACAAAGTTTTATTATTTTAAAAATTTAAGTACAGATCTAAAAATGGTATTAAGAAGTTGTGATCATTGTCAGAAAGTTAAAGAAAATAATTGACAAATAAAATACTCATTGAATCCAGTAATTACTATAGCATTACTTAAGTTAACAGTAGCAGATATTTTTGGTTAATGAATTACAAGACAAGGTAGAAAGGAATTTAAATATACATGCCCAACTTTGAGTGCAAAAACATAATTAAAAATCATGAAACCTAAATTTAAAGTCAATGACATTGTGCTAGTGAAAGTCTTCATCACAGTTCATAATTAAAGAAAGAAATGAGCAAGTTTTTTCATCATTATGAAGGTCTCTATAAAATTATAGGGATTCCACATCCAAAGGAATTTTCTTAGTACACCCATCAAGTGGAAGAGAGAAGGATTTCCATAATATACAGGGTGTCCATAACTGAGGTTCCAGCTTCAAAATGTTGTAGAAAGAGAAGCACTGCTCAGAATGACATCAAATTTGAACAGCATGTTATTCACACAGAGGGAAACATCATGGATTAAAAAATATTTAATGAAAATTTGACCAATAGATGGCGCCATATGCATTAAAATATGCACACCAACATGGCTGTTCCTCAGTTTAAATCCAAGGAACTCAACATGACTGTCTCCATGAAAGATTACACACTGCTGGTAAAGCTCTTTTACAACAATGGTGAATACATGCCAGTAGCCCTGTAGAAGTTTCAGACTCTCAAAGATATGAAAAAAGGCATTGGTCTGGTTTCTACTAAGGGCCTGGAGAAAATGATTATGAAATTCGAAAAGACTCATTCTTTTGAAGTCCGATGTAAATGAGAGAGGAATGCAGCTGATCTGACATCTGTGCAGGATGTGGCCACAGCATTGCATGAGGTGTCAAGTGGTTGTGTGCAAACATGCAGTGCGTGGGGACTTGCCTGAACATTGGACATGCCTTTGAGAACAGTACATAAGATCCTATGAAGCTTGCTGCATTGCTATCCATACAAAATCACACATGTTCAGAAACTGTTTCCTGCTGATCTGTCAGCAAGACAAACGTTCTCTCTGGAATTTGTTGCTCATACGGAGGTGAAGAATAAATGGCCATGGAACATTCTGTGGACAGACAAAGCCCATTTTCATCTCCAAAGGCATGTCAGTATGCTGAATTTCAGAATAAGGGCAATGGACAATATGCCTGCACATCAACTGGTATCCTTTCAATCTGCAAAAGAGACTGTGTGGTGTGAGCTGTCAGCATTGGTTATTGCAGCACATATTTTGTCAAGCATATGACTCTTGTGAGTCCTGTTACCTGTACCATCACTGATAAATGCTGTGAGAGTCTTTTTCGCACCAATGTCATTCCAACTCTTCGATAGTGTGAATTTGTGGATCATTTTTATGCAAGATAGTACTCCTCCACACATTGCACAGCCAGTGAAATGACTGCTGCAGAGGTATTTAGGAAATTCTACAGTTATCAGTCATTATTTCCCTACAGCTTGGCCATACAGATCACCTGATCTTAATACATATGACTCCTGACTTGTGGTTACCTGAAAGATGCAATGTTCAGTGCTCCTGTTATGAACACAGCTAAACTGAATGCATGTATTTCACAACGCATTCTGAATGTGACCCCTGAGACACTCCTATCTGTTGCACAACATGCTGTTTCTGAGTTTCAACTTTTGGCAGAGAAAGTTGGACAGCTTAGTGAATATGTCTTGCACCAGTTTCATGATGATTATAAACCAATGTCATTTTGCTTTTTATGTGGTTTTTGGTCCCAGGGCAACTAAACACTGATGTCATTTTGCTTTTTATGCAGTTTTTGGCCTCAGGACAATAAAAAAAAAAAATCCCATCCGATGTGGTTTGCCTTTGCCATGGTGCATGGTCTTACCTAACTAATAGTGCCACAACTGTTGGTTCTGAATTTGTGCAGTCATGCACATTGAACAGTATGGTTAGTACAGTGTAACTCAAACCAAAGGTCTTTCTCTCTCCTCCTTTTTTTTTCCCCTACCTACATAAATAATATACTGCTTGTGTCTGCGTATGTGCGGATGGATATGTGTGTGTGTGCGAGTGTATACCCCTTCTTTCCCCCTAAGGTAAGTCTTTCTGCTCCCGGGATTGGAATGACTCCTTACCCTCTCCCTTAAAACCCACATCCTTTCGTCTTTCCCTCTTCTTCCCTCTTTCCTGATGAGGCAACAGTTTGTTGCGAAAGCTTGAATTTTATGTGTATGTTTGTGTTTGTTTGTGTGTCTGTCGACCTGCCAGCACTTTTGTTCGGTAAGTCACATCATCTATATATAATAGAGGGAAACATTCCACGTGGGAAAAATATATCTAAAAACAAAGATGATGTGTCTATCGACCTGCCAGCGCTTTCGTATGCTAAGTCACATCATATATATATATATATATATATATATATATATATATAGAGGGAAACATTCCATGTGGGAAAAATATATCTAAAAACAAAGATGATGTGACTTACCGAACGAAAGTGATTTTTATATATATATATATATATATATATATATATATATATATATATATATATATATGTGTGTGTGTGTGTGTGTGTGTGTGTGTGTGTGTGTGTGTGTGTGTGTGTGTTTCTTTTCCCTTCTGTATTCTTCCCTGGGAATATCTTGACTATCCTCCCTCTTTATTATATTCATTAGATTCCATTGTGAGACCCTTCTTATATCCACTTGTTACAGCCTGTCTTCACTCCTGTCTTCACTGGCTTGTCCAAGGTGTAGCACACATCTAGTAATTTATAAAAGTTTTATGAGTATGGTTAGAAAATCCTGAATTCTGGAATAAATATTGATTAGATGAAATATGGAAGATTTGAGTAAATGGCTACTGGACTGTGAGTCCTAGTAATGATTGGTGCATGAGAGAAAAGCATGAAATACTGTAAAAACTGTTTAATGATCCATATAGACAATAAATATTTGTTATCTGAGATCTCATACCCACAGTAAAAGAATAATTACCAGGCAGAAAGATTAAGAAACTTGATCAAAGTGAAGTTGAGGTAAATACATGCATACAACAGATAGTTTACAATCTATTGTGGAACATTCCATAGTTAATAAATATGAATAAATATTTTTATTGAAAATGAGATACAATTACAAGTAAGACTGTACATCAAAGGGACTCATGACATTAATACTTGCAGTGAGATGGTTAAATCTAGTTTTGCCCTTTGAATATTCTGTTTGGTTAACATTTCACAGAAGTGATGACACCATTCACATAGGGGAGGGAATCTGTAGTGTAACGTAAGTGTATTACTTTGATGAAATGATGTGTTGCAGAAGTATTTTTTGAATGGATGAGTGATGATCACCACTATAAAATGTTTATTTTTGTAATGAATTAGATAATCTACTCTTTGGACGTATGTTTTGCTAATGAGCATGTATCCTGAAGTAACAGACGCAACTTTATTTCAAGTTAACCTGGGCTGGGCAGTTTATTCCACATTGTTGGGTCCAGCCTTGGAGATATGGTACATACCATACATAAATAGTGGCCATGTTAATGCCTATGTCATCAATGGGCATAAGAGAACGCTTGATGTACATTGATTCTATTGGAATCTGTTAATTAAGAGAATGTGTTTGGATATTGTCATTATCAAAGGTTTTGTGATGTTCTACATAATGTATCAACAATTATTGTAAACAAGAGTTGTTGTTGATGTTGTGATCTTCAGTCCAGAGACTGGCTCGATGCAGCCCTCCATGCTACACTATCCTGCGCAAGCATCTTCATCTCCAAGTAACTATTGCAACCTATGAGGTGTGGCTAGAAAAAAACCAGACTAGTACTGGTGAAACAATAAAACGAATGCAATAAGGCTGAAAGTCGCGTGGCCTGTCACGTGACTCTCGCTCCGCCTACTGCTCGAGTTTCATCTGCCTCCTGCACTCAGTCTGCCCGTGGCGTCTGTTTTAAGTAGTTGACGTTTTGTCTGTGCGTCGGAAAATGTTGAGTGTACAGAAAGAACAGCGTGTTAACATCAAATTTTGTTTCAAACTACGAAAATCTGCAAGTGAAACGTTTGTAATGTTACAACAAGTGTACGGCGATGATTGTTTATCGCGAACACAAGTGTTTGAGTGGTTTAAACGATTTAAAGATGGCCGCGAAGACACCAGTGATGACACTCGCACTGGCAGACCATTGTCAGCAAAAACTGATGCAAACATTGAAAAAATCGGTAAACTTGTTCGACAAGATCGCCGTTTAACAATCAGAGCAGTGTCTGAGTTAACAGGAGTTGACAAGGAAAGTGTCGAACAAGTTTACCGATTTTTTCAATGTTTGCATCAGTTTTTGCTGACAATGGTCTGCCAGTGCGAGTGTCATCACTGGTGTCTTCGCGGCCATCTTTAATTATTTAAACCACTCAAACACTTGTGTTCGCGATAAACAATCATCGCCGTACACTTGTTGTAACATTACAAACGTTTCACTTGCAGATTTTCCTAGTTTGAAACAAAATTTGATGTTAACACGCTGTTCTTTCTGTACACTCAACATTTTCCGATGCACAGACAAAACGTCAACTACTTAAAACAGACGCCACGGGCAGACTGAGTGCAGGAGGCAGATGAAACTCGAGCAGTAGGCGGAGCGAGAGTCACGTGACAGGCCACGCGACTTTCAGCCTTATTGCATTCGTTTTATTGTTTCACCATTACTAGTCTGGTTTTTTTCTAGCCACACCTCGTACAACCTTCTGGATCTGCTTAGTGTATTCATCTCTTGGTCTCTCTCTACAGTTTTTACCCTCCGCGCTGCCCTCCAATACTAAATTGGTGATCCCTTGCTGCCTCAGAACATGTCCTACCAACTGATCCCTTCTTCTAGTCTAGTTGTGCCACAAATTTCTCTTCTCTCCAATTGTATCCAATAGCTCCTCATTAGTTATGTGATCTACCCATCTAATCTTCAGCATTCTTCTGTAGCAACACATTTCGAAAGCTTCTATTTTCTTCTTGTCTAAACTAGTTATTGTCCATGTTTCACTTCCATACATGGCTACACTCCATACAAATATTTTCAGAAATGATTTTCTGGCACTTAAATCTAGACTCGATGTTAACAAATTTCTCTTCTTCAGAAACACTCTCCTTGCCGTTGCCAGTCTACAATTTTATATCCTCTCTCTCCACTTTGACCATCATCAGTTATTTTGCTCCCAAAATAGCAAAAGTCATCTACTATTTTAAGTGTCTCATTTCCTAATCTGATTCCCTCAGCATCACCTGATTTAACCCTTTAACTACTCTGGATGTGTTAACGCACGCGCCTTTGTACCTGTCCTTGTGAGCTCTGAACATGTTTACACGTGCCACCAGTCCTTCTACCTGGTACTCTGAATGTGTCTACGCACAGACATATTCAGCAGAAGGACTGGTGGTGCGCGTAAACATGTTCAGGGCACACAGGAACAGGTACAAAGGTGCATGCGTTAACAAGTCCAGAGCAGTTAAAGGATTAATTACAGAACATTCCATTATCCTCATTTTGCTTTTGTTGATGTTCATCCCATATCCTCCTTTCAAGATACTGCCCATTCCATTTAACTGCACTTTCAGATCCTTTGTTGTGTCCGACAGAATCACAATGTCAATGTCAAACCTCACAGTTTCTATTTCTTCTCCAAGGATTTTAATTCCTACTACAAATTTTTCTTTTGTTTCCTTTACTGCTTGTTCAATATACAGGTTGAGTAACATTGGGGATAAGCTACAACCCTGTCTCACTCCCTTCCCAACCACTGCTTCCCTTTCATGCCCCTCAATTCTTGTAACTGCCATCTGGTTTCTGTAAAAATTGTAAATAGCCTTTCGCTCCCTGTATTTTACTCCTGCCACCTTCAGAATTTGAAAGAGAGTATTCCAGTCAACATTGTCGAAAGCCTTTTCTAAGTCTACAAATGCTAGAAATGCAGGTTTGCCTTTCCTTAATCTATCTTCTAAGATAAGTCATAGAGTCAGTATTGCCTCATGTGTTCCAACATTTCTATGGAATCCAAACTGATCCTCCCAGAGGCTGGCTTCTACCAGTTTTTCTATTCATCTGCAAACAGTTGTTGTTAGTATTTTGCAGGCATGACTTATTAAACTGATAGTTCAGTAACAAGAGTACAGTATACAAAACATTTTTAATGAGAAGCCTCATATTTACTTCAATAGTTGGATGTTGGATTTCTACTCTTAACTTCCAGCAGTAACTGCAGCACTTCAAGAAAGAAGTTCAATCGGAAGAGGTTAGTGAGTGTGCTGAAATAGAAAGGTGAGCAAGCTTGGAGAAGTCTTAACTACCAATTAGACTTTACTTCACCACTCAGTATCACAGTAAAGAGCCAGTGGAACATCGCACAGGAGATTGGTGGAAGAAATAGTGAGGTCAATAACTGAGAAGGTGCCATGTGCAGCACTAAAGTGGGTAGGAGTACTGTCATTGATGACAAACAGATAAAAACCAGAAAGAAGTTGGTCAGTCAGATGACCCCTATCAGATGAAACGGTATGTCCCACAGGGGGTAGTGAGCATTGAAATCCATAAGCAGGTGAAAACGGGTGAGGGAGTTATCAGATTCAGATAGCCATCTCAAGGTATGTAAGTTGTCGGCTTGGAGGAAAATAAATGTTATAAAATGTGATTGCTAGGATTTTCTGCATCATACTGCTATTGCTTCCAGTGTGATATGGAGGGGGGGGGGGGGAGGGGGAATCTACTCATTAGAGACATCTGCATGAATCAATGCACAGACCTCTTCAGGTGCTATCTTGGGGCCACTGGAATTCCAAAAGAATTCACTATAACCTTGAAGGGTTGAAAGGTGACACAGATTGCACAATGGGGGCATTAGTTCTAGGTAGGTGATAGTAATATGCATTGCCATTCCAATGAAGGGTGTCCTTGTTAGACATGAAAGCACCAGGACGAGAAGTCATGCTCTAGGATCACTGTCTACCATTGGTTGGGGTGGGACAACATCAGTGAACTTTAGTTCAGAAACATGGCATGAGAGAGATCTAGTGCCTCCAAGCTCACCAGAGTAGCCTTTTCCTGAGATTTATTGTTTTTCTCTTTAAGCCGTTTATAGGATCAGGACATTTGTGAAGTCTTACCTGTCGAGGGATTAGAAACTGAAGAGTAGTGGGCAGTCATGGGATCTGTAATCCATAGCTTCTTCGGCGACTGGTTGGGGTTGGGCCACTGGACTGTAGATTTCTAGGAAGAGGTTTTGTTAAAGGGAGTCCTGCCATTGGTAGATGCTGATGATGGAAGAGGACACTGCTTCTCCAGCTAGATGCAGGGAATGGAGGCCCCCAAAGACAGTGCTGCAGGAACCGCAAGAAGAGAAGGGAGGGGCCTATCTCTTCCACGGGCTAATTTGCTTCATAACAATCAGAGTTTGATGCTGAGGGAATGGAGGGAGTAAATATTTGAGGTACCACCAATGATTTGGCTACTGTAGAGGCAAAAGTCAATACAGTTGGGATGGAATTGTTACAAAGTAGAATAGTAAGCAAGTTCAGGAATAAGATTTTGTTAATAATCAACAGAGATGACTAAGTGGATTGGGTCTAGAAACTATGCAGTGGTGTTGTAACTGAATATCAACATGGGAGGCCAGAAGTACAAATGAGCTATGAGCATGTTTCGTCAGATTTTGGGATATGGAAGCCAAGAACAACTGATTCAGTACTTTAGCAACAGTGATCAACAGACAGAATGTGCTACTGTAATGAATCTGAATGTAGTGACTTCACTTAAAGATGCCAAAGAATGCCTCAGGATGCAAGTTCTGCATAAAGATGTGCTCTGAAACCCTGAACTTAAACACTAGAGCAGCACTAGAGCAGCAGAGAGCACTGACAGGCTCAGAAAGAAAGGGCATTTAATCACCAGTGTGGGGGTAGCCGCATCATTGCCTGCTATAAAAACTCTGCCCTCCTCAAGCTTACTTTTAGAGTCAAGCCACTCCATCTGCATTGTGGATACTGATGGATGGCCAGCTCTACTGCTAAGTTGGAGCCCATGGTGGTAATCCATACAGTCATGGATGGAACTTTTAATTTGCAAGCTGCATTCCTAGCTGGCTAAGGATGGGGGCTGGGCCAATTTTCCATAGATGAAGAACCAACCTGGAGGCTGTCCATCTTAGGTGCTGAGTGCCTGTGTTGCTGCTACTGGGGTGGTGAAAGTACCACCGTACCAGCTGTATGCTGAAACAACCATTCGGGGTGTCCATGTTGCTGCTGGGTCTTCCACCTACACACCATCACGACAACTGAAATAGGGCATGCAGATTTCTGGGGCCAAGAAGCCTACACACAACTTCACTCATCAAGAGTGCTGAAGCTCTAACAGACGTTCACAACCATGCTACACTGCAGCGACACACAGCTGCACATCATCCTGCTATGGGGCTGCAGGACTGACCACAGGCAATGCAGGACCTGTGCTCAGCAAGTTCCTCACTGGGCACTGACATGCCAGCTTGCACTTTCAAGCAGGGTGATTTTAGCACTGTCACTGCTAGGCAGTGCTAGGAAGAAGATGGAGTGATTGTGAAACTCTTACAACAAATGATTGTTAGTTGAATGATGTTTCATTCACACCCCAGCACTCTACAGGATAATTCACCGCCACCCTTTGCCTCTTTGCTTATCTCCTGATAACAACACAAACCCACCTTTGGTCATAACATTGGTGTCATGTAGAGGTTTTCTTATCCCTGACATGTAATACTGGTGTCAGCAATAGTTCTGGCACACTCCATTTGTGTCTGAAGGTGGTTCTGATATCCTGCATGGTGCCAGGAAAACTTGCGGTCCTTCATGTTGGGTGGCTGAGGTGCTGCCACTGTCTGCTGCCACTGTCAATGAGCCATGTCTGCACATAAACAGCCATTGGCATCTGTCATCATGCAATGCAGTGAGTGACCAAATTTTTGTTGGCATGTTTATTTTTCTTTCATTTTGGGGCCCTGTTGAGTTGGAAGGATATGCAGCATGTAGACCTATCACAGTTTGGAGATAACTGTAGGGAAGAATATTTATGCACAACCAGGTGACAGCTTTGTAATTTATCAGGTATGAATTACTGTGTACTACAGCACATCAGTAACATTTGAAACTGGTAGATGATTTAGCCATGAAGCAGAGCAGTACACCGTGTCTCACTGGGCTATGATACATAAGGAAAACTAATACATCATTTTTTGATTATCGATATTGTGCTGGTGTAAAGGATCCCACTTGTTATGAGTGCAGGTCAAAATCGAGGTTACACAATGACCAGAAATGCATTCAGTAATTCAGTGAAACCATTGAAGTTTTGAAAAATCAGGTAGCCGTATTACTCTAGCATAAGACAGAACAAAGTCAGGTTAGCAAAGAAATGCAATCAGTATGTGCAGCAACTGGGCTGTCCCAACCACAAGGAAGGAATACCAAGACTGTAGTTAGCATACCTAGTCCACCTATTGATCCTGTGACAGCTAGTCTCATTACACCTTTTTCTGGAAAAACATCTGAAGAAATGTAAGCTTTTCTGGGTTATGTTGAGGAGGCAGCTCAGTTACGTAGCTGGCCCAATGCAACATGTCTTTCTATGACTAAGTTACACTTAACAGATGATGCTAAAATGTGTGTCACATACCACCAAATCCTTGGTGAGGCACAAATGTTTAAGTAGCTGGCTGAAGGACCAATCCAACACTATCATAAAAAAGTAGTATTAGATCTTTTAGAGAAAATCTCACTGGGATAATGCAGTAACATAATGAACTAGTAGAGAAATTCTCTAATAAGATTCATACTGAACTCATAGACTAATGAATTAACACACAACACAGGGGCAGACAGAGTCCTCTTATTGGAAGCAGAGAGTATGGTCTTGAACATATTCATGACTGGTATTTCAGCAGATATGTTCCAAAGGATAAGGATGAAGAATCCCAGTGATTTGCCCTCTGCTGTCAGAATTTCCACACAGAGGAAACAGACTGTGTGACTCAAAAAGCAAGTGACCGAGATATTGTCTCCTTTGATGTTAAATGCTACAAATGTGAACCAATGGATCACATGAAAAGGCAGTGCTCTGAATGTGATGAGGTTGGACATAAGGTGCATGACTACAGCACAATAAGAAGAAGCATTCATTAAGGCATTCAGCCTTGGCTGTTGGAGGACGTTCTCAATAAAACAGTATACTGCAGGGGCAAGTACAGAAACAGAGTGTTGCATAATTGGCATAGTAGAGAACAAGAAACATTAATTCTCAGTAGGCATGGGTGCACATGTGTCAGTTGTTAGTCTGGACCTTTTAGGTAGGTAGGTTATGTGATGTAGGTAACAATGAGGTAGAATCATTGGAGGCAACTGTGCACACTTTTCTGCCACATGTTGGTGATGTGCAATAATTGGACTTGACTTTCAGCACAGACATTGCACAATAACTGATCTTTCACAGTGTGTGATAAAACTTAATGGAACTTTGACTCTGTTAGGGGAGAAAGATGCTAGAGAAACAATGTCACAAGATGTGTCTATCATGAAAGTAGTACCAGCTAAACTGTGTACATATACACTTAAGTTAATTTGTGGAATAACGTACCAGCAGGTACAGGAATATTGATTTGTGTTAGTGTGGGTGTGGACATGCTGAGGAAATTATTGTGCATGGTATAACCATTAGCATGGAGTTAAGAATGAGATAGGCCACACTGTATCATGCACAGGAGCATAGTATGCATTTCAGATACAGATGGATAATTTATGGTTCCCGTGAGTTTAGACAATTTTGGTATGGATGAGATGAGTCTGCCAAGGGCCAATAGTTGCCAGTTTGATTGACTTGGAAGGTGATACTGACAGGTTGGTTGATGATTGCAGCCACAAGCACACCATTAAAAATTCTGCTCTTTATGATAAAGTTAAACACTTGCAAGGGAAAGATAGGGAAGAACTGGAAGCTTTATTGCTTTGATTCACAGATTTGTTCAATCCAGTGGGTCCATAACCAGTGACACCAACTACACAGCATAGGATACCAACAGGAAACAATGCCCCAGTATACAATAAACCACGCAGGGTTCCAAAGCTTACAACCACTAATGGAGGAATTTATTAACCAGCAGTTGGCTCATTGAATAGTTGAGACTAGTGATAGTCCCTGGAATGAAAACATTGTTCTTGTGCCCAAAAGGTCATCAGATGGTAACAAAAATATAGGTTCGGGTGCAATTATTGTTTCTTAAATGCAAAAACTGTCATCTGGGTCAATGTAAATACTATTTGGCTATGGATTTAAGTGCAGCTACCAGCAGCCTGAATTAGTTCTGGGAGATGGGCCAAAGATAGCTTTTCCATGCCATTGTGACATTACTGCTATTGTAGAATGCTATTTGGACTGAAAACTGTGCTGCTGCATTCCAGAGACCCTTAGATGGAGTGCTTCATGGATTGAAACCATAGAAATGCATGGAGTATCTTGGTGACACAATAATACTTCAAAGGAATGGAAGAACATGTGAAATGATTTGAAGAAGTCTTGAAACTACAAACAGCATGCTTAACATGCAGTGCCACTAAGGGCCATCTTGCTCAAATGGAAGTAAACTATCTAGGATATGTAATTAGCCAGGAAGGAATAAAGTCTGGTCCAAATTTAATATCAACAGTTCATGGTTTTGTGCCATCACAAACTACAAAACAATTACAATTGTTTTTATGCCTCTGTAATTATTACAGGAAATAAATAAGACATTTTCCATGAATTTCTGAGACCTTGAATCATCTACTAAGAAAAGGTGTAAAATTTGAGTGGTCAGTAAAGTGTCAAGTTGCGTTTGAGAAACTGAAGCATGCTTTAGCATCCAGCCCTGTGATAGTATTTCCTAACTTTGAACAAGAGTTCATCCTGTCCAATTGAATGTGTTGTCAGCCAAATCATGGATAAAAAGTAACATCCAGTGTCTTATGAATCGAGACAGTTGAATAAAGTGGAACACAATCATTCAACAACATAAAAAGAGATGTTAGCTGTTACATACGGTGTTACCTACTGTTATTTTTATGGACAAACATTTGAGGTAGTCACTGATCATGCTTCCCTTAAGGAGCTACTGTGATTGAAAGGCCCTTCCAGTAGGTTCACACAGTGGGCATTGAAAATAAGTTTGTTTAATTATGAGGTAGTGTATAAACCTGGGAAATCGCATACTAATGCAGTCATGATAAATAGAAAAATTGGAGTTCTGCAAGTATTAGGCAAAAGCTTGTCAGAATGGCAGATAGTGCAAGCAATGGACATAGACTGTTGGATTTTTAGGTCACAGCCACAGTTTGTGACACATGATGGTTTGCTGTTGTAATGTAATGAACTGTCGGAGATAAAGTTTATCTCACACGAAAACTACGATGCCCACAGTAAAGAGTTAAGGTAATTTCATCATGTTGCCAGAAAATGTGTTTAATTCATTTAATTATGAATAGTTTCTTTTATGATAAATAATGGACACGTTTAAGATGTTAAATGAAGCATGGTTTAGCATCCAGTCCTGTGATAGTATTTCCTAACTTTGAACAAGAGTGCATCCTGTCCTGTTTTTGTTTTTAGATATATTTTTCCCACGTGGAATGTTTCCCTCTATTATATTCATATATTTATATGTATCTTTGGAGACTATTAAGGTCAATAGACCAAAGAATCTACAATGCAGGAAAGTCTGCAACTTCCGAGCACATGTTGGCTTGCCTGCCACTTCTTTGTCTGTATTGGGGGGAGGGGGGGGGGGGGGGAGATGGGCGTGTTTATGTGACAAGTGCAGTATAATGGATTTAGAGTATCAATGTTCATAGTGAAAATGGTGTAGTTACTAACAACAAGTATGAATAAATATAATTTTTAGCTGAAAGTATTTCAGATCCAGTAGTGTTTATTTCAAACAAGAAGAAAACCCAGGCCATGCTTGTTGGAATGATTATTTTGCAGACAAAACTTCGAGAACCCCCTAGACAAATGAGATCTGCAGTGTGTAATCTTTCAGTAGCTAAAAAAAAAATAAAAGGGGGGGGGGGGGGGCTTGCTGAAATTGTGCTGGAACTAGTCATATTATTCTCATTCAAAAACACGTGGTGAGAGTGGTTCTACCACAACATACCGCGTAAGATTCCACAGTTTTTCAGTTATCTAAGAAACGAAATAAATAGCAACCAGTACACTGTACAGAAGTATGAAGTGCAGACCGTGTGTTGTGGTTCCTGTACCGTCCAGAAATGAAGTTTTGCAACAGGCTCATGATCATTTGTTGGCTGGTCATGCAGGATGTAGAATGACAGATAGGCAGGCAGCAGAAAAGTTTTGGAGGAGAACAAGAAAGCAAGGTGTTGACCATTAAGTAAAAGACTGTGTGCCATGTGCACAAAGATTTGAGTCATGTGCTATTGTAAAAATTACCAGAAGTTACAAAACCTTTTGAAATGCCTAGTTTAGATATTCTTGCACCTTTTAATAGAACAACAGCTGGTGAAATGTATATTCTGATAATAATAGATCATTTTTCCCAGTTCACAGCAATGATAGCAATTCCGGACCAGTGAGGAATCACAGTCACAAATGTGGCAGTTAATAACTGGATACTAACATTTGGCATTCCAGATAAAACACTTACCAATCAGGGTGCAAATTTTATGTAAGACCTTTTGAAGCAGTTGTGTCACCTGCTTTGTATCCAGAAACTTCACACTAGGCCTTTCCATCCACAAGCAATCAATCATATTGGAAGGGTTCACCACAAAATTTTGAAGATGATAAGCCATAATGTGAATAGTCAACATGATAACTGGAATGCATATTTGCAAATGTCATCTCACCAGGTAATTCAAAATTACACAGTAGTAAAGGTTTTTTACCATATGAAGTTGTACATTGTAGAAACATGCCATCTCTTTCCAAGGTTCTGAAACCTAAATCATACATTCTCAAAATGGATAAGAGAAGCTTGGCAGAAGGTCAAATGAGCAAATACAAAAGCACTTGAACATCAAGAGAAGATGGGACAACATATGGGGAAATTACAGCAGTACTGAGTAGGTCAGTGAATTTTGGTAACCAACTCCTGCTGCCAGTGAATGTAAAGATACAGTATCTGACAAAAAACATCAATTATTCATGTAAGCCAAGTCAAAATTTCAGTGGAGTGGTAGGCACTTTGCTGTAGCTTCCAACACTGTAAGTGGTATGGAATAAAAAGTCTAGGAAGATGAAGAAACCAATAGTTACAACTGTTCAGGAACCATGTGGCACACCATGTGCATTAAGACCATGTGTTTAGTTTTCTTTTGTTAACTGTGTACATTTGTTTTTGTTTCAACCATTGAGGTTCGAATTGTTTTGTTTTGGGAGTTTGTTCTTGTTTATGCTAGGTAGTTCAATGAGTTTGTATTGCATAGTATTCAGTTGTATTTTGTTATGCACTGAAGCTTTTGGAAGGAGGGATGGAAAATGACAGGAAATTCCTTTCTCTCAGGTGGCATGCCAGCATGGGCAGCCAGGAAGAATATGGTAATTTTGTTCGGTACAAGTGTGCACTTGCGAAGCACTGACAGTTTCAGAGAACAGAAAAAAATATGTGCTGATGCTCAGAGAAGAGTTACAGGGTTGCCAGCAGAAGAGTATTCTATCTGTCTAACCAGAGTGGTCCAGACTGACAAGCACAAATGTGCAGTGCAACTATTTCTGGGGAATCTGAAGCAACAGAGTGTGGTTGTATCAGATTCATTCATTATATGCTCCGGAGATCCTAATTCTGAATTGCTATGAGAAAGGAAAGCCATGGGATATATCCAAAATGGAGTAAAAAAAATAGTAGAATCTTACTAAATGGAATGGTTTGTGACATAGTCAGAACAACTTTTCGCTTACCAACAACAGTTATGGGTACAACAGTAATTGAATTAATGCACCCTTTTCTGTTTTGGCCAGAGAAATCATTAGCAATACTATCTGTCCAAAACTATCATTTTTAAATGATACCTTAAACCCAGATGTCCTTCACTCAGTAGCCCAACTAATAGCATCACAGAAGGGGCTGATATCCACAGAACAGATGGTACAACACATCCAACAGTACTACAAGAAGCAGCACAGTCAAGTCTTAAACAAGGTGTTACAACTTATCCAACAATCCTATGACAAGCAGTGTAATCAGGTTATAACATAAGCAATTCAGCTATAAGCCCTACAGTGGTTCTGGTCACTGTTTGTGTAATTTACATTTGCTACAAGAGAAAAACTATACAATAACCAGAATTACCTATTGCTTGGTCTGACAATATGACAGAAAATACTACGGAATTGGCAGAGTGAATAATGGGCCTAAACAATAGGAAGTAGGAATAACGAATTGACTAGGAATTAGTAGAATATTTTAAGGGAAGTAAGATTTGTAATACTGACTTCAGTTTTTATAACTGAAATATTCCATGAAGGATAAGTTAAAAAGGCATGTGGACTAGCAGGAAGGTATGAAAACTCTGGACAAATTTCATTTAGGATGGGGAATGTGGCACAGTAGAATAGTACATAAGTGCAGGAATAAAATTTTGTTAAGAACCAATGGAGATGGCCAAGTGGTGTGCATCTGCTGGCTATTCAACTGTGTCACAACTGAATTCCAACATCGGAGACCAGAAGTACAAACAAACTACGAGCATGTTTCATCAGACTTTGCAATAAAGAAGCCAAGAACAACTGATTCAGCACTTTGACAACAGTGCAGAGGAGACAGAATGTGCTACTGCAATGGGGTAAATGTAGTAACTTCATTTAAAATAATGCCTTCCAGGATGCAAACTTCACATAACGGAATGCTCTGAGACCTGAAGTTAAAAGCTAGAGCAGCTGAGAGTGCTCCCAGATTCAGGAAAAAATGGCACATTCGGTCACCAGTGTGGTGGGGATCACGCTATAAAACCACCACCCTCCTCCAGCTTACTCTCAAGAGTTTTATTATTCCATCTGCATTACGAGAACCAATGGTAGACCAGCTCTATTAAGTTTCAGGATGCTGTGGTGAATTCAGCAAGTGATTACAAGCTGCTGCCAATTTGGGAGTCCACTGCTACAAATCCATAGCCTTATGGCAATGGATGGGACTTCTGATTTGCAAGCCGCATTCCTGCCAGTCATATTGGTGACTGACTGAGGATCGGGTCTGGGCCAGTCTTCCTTGGATGGAGAACCAATCTACCTGTCTGCAAGCTGTTCAACTGAGGCACTGGGTACCTGTGTCACCTCTACTGTGGCAGTACAAGTAACACCTTACCGGCTGTATGTTGCAACCCCCACTTGGGCTGTCCTTCCTGTTTCTGCTGGGTCTTCCATCTACACACCATGTTCACAACCAAAATAGGCCATGGAGATATCTGGGGCTGAGTTTAAGCACAGCTTCACTCATCAAGAGTGCTGAGTCTCTGATGGACATCCACAGCAACGTAAGGCTATGAAGACCCATAGCCAGCACATCCTCCTGTGATGAGGCTGCAGCACTGACAACAGGCAATGCAAGACTGTGCTCAGCAAGTTCCTCAGCAGGTACTGAAGTGCTACCTTGCACTTTCAAGCAGTGCAGTCTCATCACAGTCACTTTTGGCAGTGCTGGGAAGAAACCAGAGTGTTTGTAAAAGTCTCGCCACTGGACGATTGTTAATTGAATGATGTTTTACTAGCACTCTGATGCTCTACACTCTTCTCCACTCTACGCCCAACCTCCTGATAACAAGCTGACCCCTACTAAGATTATAAAAGAATACAGGCAATCACACTTTTTCTAAGCATCAAAATATGAAAGGCAATCATAGACGTTAAGTTACCGAATTTCATGTTCCTTTTGTTAGCGTAGTACACTTCAGAGATTAGGGTGGGTGCTCATCTCCACAACTGACACACAATGAGTTTCTATGAAATGGCTGCTCAGTCTCCACATATTGTGTTATGTGTATACTGCAAAAACATATCTCCAAAGAGTTGACATCTGAAACACTGCATACAGCTTCACATCACAAAGGTAGACCACAGTTTTGACTTTCTCAGGAAGTGAAGCCCCTCAGTGCTCTGGTGTCAATCTTTTTGTCTAACAGGCCTTGCAATTTACTGTATATGAAGTGGGCCCCTCACTTTTCCAAGTGTTCGTGCAGTTCTTCATCCATCTGTAGTATTCAATTCCAGCAAAAAATTAAATCCTGTGCCATGTTCAGGCTCTTAAGGGATCTTACAGTAACAGGTACATCACCAAGTTTTTTACAAGAGAGTAAAGCTTGAGACTGGATAGGATTAACTACATTAAGACACAATCACTTTGTAATTTACTAAGGGAAGAAATTTCTCCAAACAGGATGGCAGTAGGGAAGGCGAATGGCTGACTTTGGTTTATTGGGATTTTAGAAAAGTGTAGATCACCTACAATGGAGACTGCGTGACAAGACTGCAGAACAGTTCTGCTGCCACCAAAGTTTATTTAGCATAATGACCATGAATATAAGGTAAGAGAAATCAAGCCTCATACAGAGACATATAGACAGTCATTTTCCCCACACTTCATTTATGAGTGGAACAGGAAAGGAAGTGAGTGGTAGTGGTGCAAGATACACTCTGCTATGCACCATACAGTGACTCATGGAGTATTTATGTAGATGTAGGTATATGTTTTTCATATTCTCCACAAAGAATGTAAGCTTAGTAGATAGAAAGGACCCTCCATAAGTCTGGATGCAAACCAGGAACTGAGAGAAGTAAGTTTCTGTAGTTCACTTAATTTTGATTTCCTCCCATGGAGTGGTCAAGGGCGATAAGTTCTTAGGGTTGTAACAATGCGCACCCAAGAATGTCAGTCTGGCAAGATGTACTGCTGGAGCCTCACTGCCACCAGCTGATAACTCGGGTCTTTTGATGGCCCATATATCTGCCATGATGCGGCATGCTATTGAAGGGCTGTCCTCTTGGGCACCAACCAACCAGAGCAATGACCACTTGGCTTGATGACCAGTGCCTGGAGCCCTAGTACCTCCAAACAGACAGACACCTACTCCTTAACATGGGGAGGGAGGTAACAGCTCAGGCAACAACAGTGTGTTCCCTGCACAGTCAGGAGGCTACTCCTGCACAAGTACCTGATCCCTCTCTTGGATGGCAGTCATGCAAGGTACTGGATGAGGCTTTTTTTTTTTTTTTTTTTTTTTTGGGGGGGGGGGGGAAGGTCAAAATCAAACATGAGTTAACAGAGTGGTGTAAAATAAAGAAACAAAGAGGAAAAAATCATAACTGAAGTCCTATGAACATGCTAAGTTGTCAGCAGGGAATCTGTTCTTGAGAGCAAGTCAGGAAAAATACAGTCATAGAGTAAGACTGCAGCACAGGAAAGGAATTAGTATTTGAGTGGTTTGGGGCACCACACTTTTCATGTACATACTCACAAAGCAGCCCCCAGAGGGCTACATTATTACAGTATTAGATATATTTGTTCAATGTCAGTTATGTCTTAAGTGATATGATAAGCACCCTTGTTGTGTCTTACTTTGCGCACTCCTTGTGTTTGCCATGATAGGTGCTTATGTGTCTGTGTCATTGTTCAGTGTCAACATACATGGAGTGCACATCTTGTAATGCCTTATTTAAGATTTTCTCTGAAGCCATTTGTCTTCTCATTGTACCTAGCTGTCACTGTGTGAGCAATGTTGCAAAGTGAAACAACATCAGATAGCCTTTCCAAATAAGGCAGGTTCCCACAATCTTTTGGAGTCTGTGCTGCAGAATTATGTCTTCCATACAGAACTTATCAATTCCTGGAGTCTCAATGGTGGTCTTGAAGGCACTATATTTTGTAAGGTAGTCATGTCCACTGTTACAGATCAAATACGTGTTTTGTCAACTTTGCAAACACTGGAAGAGATCAGTTCCAGTCTGGTGTGATGCAACTGTTGAAACTACTAGTGTCCTAAGTCCTGGCAGTAATTGAAACATAAGATACAAAACTGAAATTCTCGTGTGTCCCAATGTGACATGTCATGTCTGTGTGACTGGAAGAGAACTGGAAAACGACACTCAGTCTCTCCACCACAATACGTCATGTAGTTACCAGGATCATATACTGAGTACCACCTCCCCCCCCCCCCCCCCCCCCACTGCCATGAACCGTGGACATTGCCATTGGTGGGGAGGCTTGCATGCCTCAGTGATACAGACAGCTGTACCACAGATGCAACCACAACGGAGGGGCATCTGTTGAGGGACCAGCCATACATGTAGTACCTGAAGAGGGACAGCAGCTTTTCAATAGTTGTTGGGGCAACAGTCCGCATGATTGACTGATCTGGCCTTGTAACATCAACAAAAACAGCCGCGATGTGCTGGTAGTGTGAACAGCTGAAAGCAAGTGGAAATGTCCAATACCTTATGAAAAAGTTGCTTTTGTAGACAACTGTTGTTGTTGTTGTGGTCTTCAGTCCTGAGACTGGTTAGATGCAGCTCTCCATGCTACTCTATCCTGTGCAAGCTTCTTCATCTCCCAGTACCTACTGCAACCTACATCCTTCTGAATCTGCTTAGTGTATTCATCTCTTGGTCTCCCTCTACAATTTTTACCCTCCACGCTGCCCTCCAATACTAAATTGGTGATCCCTTGATGCCTCAGAACATGTCCTACCAACCGATCCCGTCTTCTGGTCAAGTTGTGCCACAAACTTCTCTTCTCCCCAATCCTATTCAGTACTTCCTCATTAGTTATGTGATCTACCCATCTAATCTTCAGCATTCTTCTGTAGCACCACATTTCAAAAGCTTCTGTTCTCTTCTTGTCCAAACTATTTATCGTCCATGTTTCACTTCCATACATGGCTACACTCCATACAAATACTTTCAGAAATGACTTCCTGACACTTAAATCTATACTCGATGTTAACAAATTTCTCTTCTTCAGAAATGCTTTCCTTGCCATTGCCAGTCTACATTTTATATCCTCTCTACTTCGACCATCATCAGTTATTTTGCTCCCCAAATAGCAAAACTCCTTTACTACATTAAGTGTCTCATTTCCTAATCTAATTCCCTCAGCATCACCCGACTTAATTCGACTACATTCCATTATCCTCGTTTTGCTTTTGTTGATGTTCATCTTATATCCTCCTTTCAAGACACTGTCCATTCCATTCAACTGCTCTCCCAAGTCCTTTGCTGTCTCTGACAGAATTACAATGTCATCGGCGAACCTCAAAGTTTTTATTTCTTCTCCATGGATTTTAATACCTACTCCGAATTTTTCTTTTGTTTCCTTTACTGCTTGCTCAATATACAGATTGAATAACATCGGGGAGAGGCTACAACCCTGTCTTACTCCCTTCCCAACCACTGCTTGCCTTTCATGTCCCTCGACTCTTATAACTGCCATCTGGTTTCTGTACAAATTGTAAATAGCCTTTCGCTCCCTGTATTTTACCCCTGCCACCTTTAGAATTTGAAAGAGAGTATTCCAGTCAACATTGTCAAAAGCTTTCTCTAAGTCTACAAATGCTAGAAACGTAGGTTTGCCTTTCCTTAATCTTTCTTCTAAGATAAGTCGTAAGGTCAGTATTGCCTCACGTGTTCCAGTGTTTCTATGGAATCCAAACTGATCTTCCCCGAGGTTGGCTTCTATTAGTTTTTCCATTCATCTGTAAAGAATTCGTGTTAGTATTTTGCAGCTGTGACTTATTAAACTGATAGTTCGGTAATTTTCACATCTGTCAACACCTGCTTTCTTTGGGATTGGAATTATTATATTCTTCTTGAAGTCTGTGGGTATTTCGCCTGTTTCATACATCGTGCTCACCAGATGGTAGAGTTTTGTCAGGACTGGCTCTCCCAAGGCCGTCAGTAGTTCAAATGGAATTTTGTGTTACTCCGGGGCCTTGTTTCGACTCAGGTCTTTTAGTGCTCTGTCAAACTCTTCACGCAGTATCGTATCTCCCATTTCATCTTCATCTACATCCTTTTCCATTTCCATAATATTGTCGTCAAGTACATCGCCCTTGTATAGACTCTCTATATACTCCTTCCACCTTCTGCTTTCCCTTCTTTGCTTAGAACTGGGTTTCCATCTGAGCTCTTGATATTCATACAAATTGTTCTCTTATCTCCAAAGGTCTCTTTAATTTTCCTGTATGCAGTATCTATCTTACGCCCTAGTGAGATAAGCCTCTACATCCTTACATTTGTCCTCTAGCCATCCCTGCTTAGCCATTTTGCACTTCCTGTCGATCTCATTTTTGAGACGTTTGTATTCCTTTTTGTCTGCTTCATTTCTTGCATTTTTACATTTTCTCCTTTCATCAGTTAAATTCAATATTTCTTCTGTTACCCAAGGATTTCTACTAGCCCTCGTCTTATTACCTACTTGATCCTCTGCTGCCTTCACTACTTCATCCCTCAGAGCTACCCATTCTTCTTCTACTCTATTTCTTTCCCCCATTTGTGACAATTGTTCCCTTATGCTCTCCCTGAAACTCTGTACAACCTCTGGTTCTTTCAGTTTATCCAGGTCCCATCTCCTTAAATTCCCATCTTTTTGCAGTTTCTTCAGTTTTAATGTACAGGTCATAACCAATAGATTGTGGTCAGAGTCCACATCTGCCCCTGGAAATGTCTTACAATTTAAAACCTGGTTCCTAAATCCATGTCTTACCATTATATAATCTATCTGATACCTTTTAGTATCTCCAGGGTTCTTCCATGTATACAACCTTCTTTCATGATTCTTAAACCAAGTGTTAGCTATGATTATGTTGTGCTCTGTGCAAAATTCTACCAGGCGGCTTCCTCTTTCATTTCTTAGCCCCAATCCATATTCACCTACTATGTTTCCTTCTCTCCCTTTTCCTACACTCGAATTCCAGTCACCCATGGCTATGAAATTTTCGTCTCCGTTCACTATCTGAATAATTTCTTTTATTTCATCATACATTTCTTCAATTTCTTCGTCATCTGCAGAGCTAGTTGGCATATAAACTTGTACTACTGTAGTAGGTGTAGGCTTCGTATCTATCTTGGCCACAATAATGCGTTAACTATGCTGTTTGTAGTAGCTTACCCGCATTCCTATTTTCCTATTCATTATTAAACCTACTCCTGCATTACCCCTATTTGATTTTGTGTTTATAACCCTGCAGTCACCTGACCAGAAGTCTTGTTCCTCCTGCCACCGAACTTCACTAATTCCCACTATATCTAACTTCAACCTATCCATTTCCCTTTTTAAATTTTCTAACCGACCTGCCCGATTAAGGGATCTGACATTCCACGCTCCAACCCGTAGAACGCGTTTTCTTTCTCCTGATAACGACATCCTCTTGAGTAGTCCCCGCCCGGAGATCTGAATGGGGGACTATTTTACCTCCGGAATATTTTACCCAAGAGGACGCCATCATCATTTAATCATACAGTAAAGCTGCATGCCCTCGGGAAAAATTACGGCTGTAGTTTCCCCTTGCTTTCAGCCGTTCGCAGTACCAGCACAGCAAGGCCGTTTTGGTTATTGTTACAAGGCCAGATCAGTCTATCATCCAGACTGTTGCCCTTGCAACTACTGAAAAGGCTGCTGCCCCTCTTCAGGAACCACACGTTTGTCTGGCCTCTCAACAGATACCCCTCCGTTGTGGTTGCACCTACGGTACGGCTATCTGTATCGCTGAGACAACTGGACCGATAAATACAATACAGCAGTAATCTTTTCTGAGGGCATGGAGCTCTACTGCATGGTTAAACAGTGATGGCATGCTCGTGGATAAAATATTCTGGAGGTTAAATAGCCCCCCATTCAAATCTCTGGGTGGGGACTACTCAGGAGGATGTCATTATCAGAAGTAACAAAACTGGCGTTCTATGGATCAGTGTGTGGAATGTCCACTCTCTTAATTGGGCAGGTAGTTTAGAAAATTTAAAAAGGAAAATGGATAGGTTAAAGTTAGATATATTGGGAGATAGTGAAGTTCAGTGGCAGGAGGTACGGACTTCTGGTCAGGTGAATACAGTGTTATAAACACAAAATCAAATAGGGGTAATGCAAGTGTAGGTTTAATAATGAATAAGAAAATAGGAGCACAGGTAAGCTACTATAAACAGCATAGTGAAAGCATTATAGTAGCCAAGATAGACACAAAGCCCCTACCCATCACAGTATTACAAGTTCATATGCCAACTAGCTCTGCAGATGAGGAGATTGAAGAAATATATGATGAAATAAAAGAAATTATTCAGATATTTAGGCAAGAAGAAAATTTAATAATGATGGGGGAGTGGAATTTGATTGTAAGGAAAGGAAGAGAAAGAAAAGTTGTAGGTGAATATGGACTGATGGAAAGGAATGAAAGCAGAAGCCACCTGGTAGAATTCTGCACTAACACTTGGTTTCAGAATCATGAAAGAATGCTGTATATTGGAAGAGATCTGTAGATACTGTAAGGTTTCAGATTGATTATATAGTGGTTAGACAGAGGTTTTGGAACCAGGTTTTAAATTATAAGACATTTCTGAGGGCAGATGTGGAATCTGACCACAAGTTATTGGTCATGAACTTCAGATTAAAACTGAAGAAAGCGCAAAAAGGTAGGAAATTAAGGAGATGGAACTTGGATAAACTGAAAGAACCAGAGATTGTTGAGAGTTTCAGAGGGAGCATTAGAGAATAATTGACAAGAGCAGGGAAAAGGAATACAGTACAAGAAGAATGGGTAGCGTTGACAGATGAAATGGTGAAGGTAGCATAGGATCAAATATGTAAGAAGGCAAGGCCTAGTAGAAATCCTTGGGTAACACAAGAGATATTGAATTTAACTGATGAAAGGAGAAAAATAGAAAAATGCAGTAAGTGAAGTGAGTGAAAAGGATCACAAATGTCTGAAAAAGGAGGTCAAGAGGAAGTGCAAAATAGCTAAGCAGGAATGGCTAGAGGACAAACGTAAGTATTTATAAGTATTTAGAAGCATACATCATGTGAGGAAACACAGATACAGCCTGGAGGATAGTTAAGGAAGCCTTTGTAGAAAAGAGAACCACCTGCATGAATATCAAGAGCATAGGCAGAAAAGCAGTTATAAGCAAAGAAGGGAAATCAGAAAGGTGGAAAGAGTACACAGGGAGTATATATATGGGAGATGTACTTGAGGGCAGTATCACAGAAATGGAAGAGGACATAGATGAAGATGAGATGGGAGATGTGACACTGTTAGAAGAATTTGACAGAGCAGTGAAACACCTAAGTCAAAATAAGGCCCCAGGAGTAGATGATATTCTGTTAGAACTACTGAAGCTTGGGAGAGCCAGCAATGAGGAAAAGGTTACATCTGGAGAGCAAGATGTATGAAACAGGTGAAATACCATTGGACTTCAAAAAGAATATAATAATTCCAATTATAAGAAGGCAGGTGCTAACAGGTGTGAATACTACTGAACGATTTGTTTAATAAGTCATGGTTACAAAATACTAAAATGAGTTCTTTACAGAAGAATGGAAAAATTGTGGAAGTCAGCCTTGGGGAAGATCTGTTTGGATTCCAGAGAAATTTAGGAACGTGCAAGGCAACACTGACCTTACAACTTATCAAAGAAGATAAGTTAAGGAAAGGTAAATCTATGTTTAGACCATTTCTAGATTTAGAGAAAGCTTTTGACAATGTCGACTGGAATTCTCTCTTTGAAATTCTGAGGGTAATATGGGTATAATACAGGGAACAAAAGGCTATTTACAACTTGAACAAAAACCAGATGGCCGTTGTACAAGACAAAGGGGACAAAAGGGAAGTAGCGGTTGCGAAAGGGGTGAGACAGTGTTGCATCTCTATGTTATTCAATCTGTACACTGAGCAACCAGAAAAGGAAACAATAGAAAAATTTAGGGTGGGAATTATAGTCTAGGGAGACGAAAGAAGGACTTTTGAGGTTTGCTGATGACATAATTCTCTCAGAGACAACAAAGGACTTGGAAGGGCAGATGAAAAGCATGGGCGTGGTCTTGAAAGGAGGATATAACATAAACATCAACAAAAGCAAAACAAAGATAATGGAATGTAGTCAAATTAAATCAGGTTGAGCTGAGAGAATCAGATTAGGAAATGAGACACTTAAAGTAGTAGATGAGTTTTGCTATTTGGGCAGCAAAATACTGTAACTGATAATGGCCAAAGTGGAGAGGATATAAAAGGTAGACTGCCAATGGCAAGAAAAGCATTTCTGAAGAAGACAAATTTGTTAACATCAAGTATAGATTTAAGTGCCAGGAAGTCTTTTCTGAAAGTATTTGTATCGAGTGTAGCCATGTGTGGAAGTGAAACATGGATGATAAACAGTTTAGACAAGAAGAGAATAGAAGCTTTTGACATGTGGTGCTACAGAAGAATGCTGATGATAGGTGAGTAGATTATGTTATTAATGATGTACAAGGGCTGTTCAATGAAGAATGATCACAATTTTTTTATGGTCATACTTTCTCCTGCTAAAATTTAATCTTATGATATTCTGTTAGCTTAATGTGCAACAAACACGCCATAGTAGTTTCATTGTTGGAACTCCTAGTTCCCACCTGTGACAGGCAGGCAAGGTCATACATGTTCAGTACCGCCTACCGCTGCAAACGAGGTAACACTTGAGGAACAATATGTGGCTTTGAAATTCTGCTTTCATCTCAACAAATCTTCACCTGAGGCCTATACAATGTTACAGGATGCCGAGGCCTATGCAGACTGTTCTTCCCTACAGCACAGCTTGATGGTGGTTTAAAATGTTTAAAGAGGGGAGACAATCAATTTCAAAGGAAGGTGGACCCAGTGCTCCAGTTACTGCTCTTACAGAAGAGAACATCAACACTGCTGCTGTCATTGCGAGAGAGTATCGATGAATTACATTAAGATCACTTTCTTAAATACTGAACATTTCATTGGGTGCCACCCACACATTGGTAACAGGAAAATTACGCAACACGTTTGTGCGCAATAGTTTCCAGAACAAAAGGACATTCACGTGCAGGTCTGCATGAATTAAAGTTGATGTTAGAGGAAGATCCAGAGTTTCTTTCAAATGTAATCACTGCTGATGAAACTTGGCTACATCAATTTGATTCTGACAGCAAACAGCGAAGCTCAGTGTGGAAATCTCCTTCATTACCAACCCCCCAAAAAGCAAAAGTGGTTGCTTCTGCTGGGAAAGTTATGGTCATCTCAATCTTTGATATTCATGGAATGATTTATCAGCATGTTGTACCTCCATACACATCAGTAACTGGACAATACTACGGGGATGTCCTGAAAACACTGCAAGTCTATATCAGGTGCAAAAGACCACATTTCCGTGAAGCAGGCAGGATACTGCACCGCGATAATGCAGACGCATTCTACATCTACATCCATAATCCGCATGCCACCTGACAGTGTGTGGCGGAGGGTACCTTGAGTACCTCTATCGGTTCTCCCGTCTATTCCAGTCTCGTATTGTTGGTGGAAAGAAAGATTGTCGGTATGCCTGTGTGTGGGCTCTAATCTCTCTGATTTTATCCTCATGGTCTCTTCGCAAGATATACATAGGTGGGAGCAATATACTGCTTGACTCCTCAATGAAGGTATGTTCTCGAAACTTCAACAAAAGCCCGTACCGAGCTGCTGAGCGTCTCTCTTGCAGAGTCTTCCACTGGAGTTTATCTATCATCTCTGTAACACATTCTTGCATAAATCAACATGACGTGCATCCCTCACCCGTTATTGATTTTCCTACTCGGGTGGTAAAGGATAGCAGCTCACTGATAGATAACTTCTTTATAGACCAAGATAAGTTTAACCAGATAAATGCTCAGCCTGTTGAGAATGGTCTTTCTGATCATGGTGCACAGCTAGTTACAATATATGACATAGCTCCATTCAGCAATACTAAACAGTCCTCCAAAGTAGTACGTTCAGTCAACGATTTAACAATTGCAAATTTCAGGGAAAGCCTACAGCAGTTAGACTGGGATGAGGTGTACCGTGAACCTGATGCCAATTTAACATATAATTTATTTCATGACATTTTTGTAAATGCATTTGAAAACTGCTTCCCCAAGAAAATAGTTAAATATACTCGTAAGAAACCTTGTAACAAACCATGGCTTACTAAGGGTATAAAAATATCTTGTAACCGGAAAAGGGAAATGTATCTGACAGCAAGAAAGAGTAGTGACCCAGAAACTATCAAAAATTATAAAAACTACTGTGTTATATTAAGAAAAGTTATTAAAAAATCCAGGAGTATGTGTATCATGTCTGAAATCAGCAACTCTGATAATAAAATTAAAACAATTTGGAATATTATTAAAAGAGAAACAGGTCAACCAAGAGCAGAGGAAGACAGTATTACCATCAAATTGAATGAAAACTTTACGAACAAAAAGTCAGAAGTTGAAAATATTTTTAATAATCATTTTCTAAGTGTTGTGGATATAGTAGGATCCAGGTGTTCATTAGAAGATGCTAGGCTGTTAATGGAAGAGGCCATACCTATGCAATTTGATACAATTGAAATCTCACCCACTTCTCCCTCTGAAATTAGGAAAATAATAAACTTGCTTAAAAGCAAAAACTCACATGGAATTGATGGCATTTCCAGCAAAATACTACAAGCTTGTTTTCAACAGATAAGTAAGATTCTCAGCCGCCTGTGTAATAGCTCTCTGGAACAGGGCATTTTCCCTGATAGACTGAAATATGCTATTGTTATACCTTTGCATAAAAAGGGGGATAGATCTGATGTCAACAATTACCGTCCAATCTCCCTTCTAACAGCTTTATCCAAAATTTTTGAGAAAGTAATGTATTCAAGAGTAGCTTCACATATCTGTAAAAATGAAGTACTAACAAAATGTCAGTTTGGTTTCCAGAAAGGTTTTTCAACAGAAAATGCCATATATGCTTTCACCAGTCAAATTTTGAATGATCTGAATAACCGAACACCACCCATTGGGATTTTTTGTGATCTCTCAAAGGCTTTTGATTGTGTAAATCATGAAATTCTGCTAGACAAGCTCAAGTATTGTGGCACGAGTGGGACAGTGCACAAATGGTTTAATTCGTACCTAACTGGAAGAGTGCAGAAAGTAGAAATAACTAGTTCTCGTAACATGCAAAGATCAGCACATTCCTCAGACTGGGGAACTATCAAGAATGGGGTTCCACAAGGGTCAGTCTTGGGTCCTTTGTTGTTCTTATTATATATTAATGATTTGCCATTCTATATTCATGAAGAGGCAAAGTTAGTTCTCTTTGCTGACGATACAAGTATAGTAATCACACCTGACAAACAAGAATTAACTGATGAAATTGTCAATACTGTCTTTCAGAAAATTACTAAGTGGTTCCTTGTAAATGGACTCTCACTGAATTTTGATAAGACACAGTACATACAGTGAATGGTATGACGCCATTAATAAATATAGACCTTAATCAGAAGCATATAGCTAAGGTAGAATATTGCAAATTTTTAGGTGTGTCCATTGATGAGAGATTAAATTGGAAGAAACACATTGATGATCTGCTGAAACGTTTGAGTTCAGCTACTTATGCAATAAGGGTCATTGCAAATTTTGGTGATAAACATCTTAGTAAATTAGCTTACTACGCCTATTTTCACTCATTGCTTTCATATGGCATCATATTTTGGGGTAATTCATCACTGAGGAATAAAGTATTTATTGCACAAAAGCGTGTAATCAGAATAATGGCTGGAGTCCACCCAAGATCATCCTGCAGACATTTATTTAAGGATCTAGGGATATTCACAGTACCTTCTCAGTATACATACTCTCTTATGAAATTTGTTATTAACAACCAAACCCAATTCAAAAGTAATAGCAGTGTGCATAACTACAATACTAGGAGAAAGGATGATCTTCACTATTCAAGATTAAATCTAACTTTGGCACAGAAAGGGGTGAATTATACTGGCACTAAAGTCTTTGGTCACTTACCAAATAGTATAAAAAGTCTGACAGATAACCAACAAGTATTTAAGAAGAAATTAAAAGAATTTCTGAATGACAACTCCTTCTACTCCATAGAGGAATTTTTAGATATAAATTTAAAAAAAAAATATTTAAAAAAAATTAAAAAAATAAAAAATAAAGAAAAAAACACAATAAAATAAAGTTGTTATATTAACTTAAGTATGTTGTTAAATTAACCTAATTATGTCATGTATTGGAAAATTCGACTCGTTCCACATCATTACGAAATATCGTATTCATGATCCATGGAACTAGTATTAATCTAATCTAATCACCCTCCCTATAGTCTGGATTTAGCTACATATGACTTTTTTCTATTCCCTAACATGAAGAAATGCCTTTGTGGGAGGCATTATTAATCATCAGAAGCAGTGGTGAAGCTGTGGAGGCGATTTTGAAGGACCTCTCAAAACTGGTTTCCAGCATGTATTTGAAGACTGGCAGAAAAACTGGGACAAGTGCATCACATTCATGGGACGCTACTTTGAGAAAGACCATCAAAATTATGAGGATGAGTGAAGGTATGATGTCAAAAAAAAAAATTATGAACATACTTTATTGAATAGCCCTCATAGTACTGAATACAATTGGGGAGCATAGAAATCTGTGGCACAGCCTGACTAGAAGAAGGGATTGGTTGGTAGGATATATTCTGAGACATCAAGCGATCACCAGTTTAGTACTAGAGGGAAGTGTGGGGGGTAAAAATCATAGAGAGAGACCAAGAGATTTATACAGTAAGCAGATTCAGAAGAATGTAGGTTGCTGCAATTACTCAGAGATGAAGAGGCTTGCATAGTGTGGAGTAGATTGGCGAGTTACTTCAAACCAGTATTTGGACTGAAAACCACCACCACAACAACAACAACAACAACAACATACAGAGTATAAGAATAGGGTCATTAGTGAAAGCCTATACTTAATTCTAAAAGCAAGTTAATTACACAAACATTAGATGGAACAGCACTGCTCCCTGAATGGCGAGTGTAACTATTTGAACACATCAAAGGATTATCTGAAATCATTTTGTCAACAAAAAGCATCTAAAGTCTTTCATAAATATTAAGTAAAAACACTGGGAGGAGATTGGAATTAAACCTGACATACATGTTGCAAGCTAACTACTCTAAACTACATTAGCCAGTTTATAGATTGTGGCAATATAACAAACAGTATTGCTAGATTTTGAATAATTATCAAGACAGTAAAAAATGTATGCTAAAATAGGAAAAGTATTGATGTAAGAATACACCAGAGACCACATATAGAATAGCTAAGCAAATACTTATAGGAATGATAGATCAAATAATCTATTCATCTGCAAACGAGACAAATGAAAAAGAAACAAGAGCAGCATGCACAAAATTTAGAAATTTCTTACTTGTTCATTTACTATCTTCCATAGGTAAAAATATGAGTATAAAAGACAATTGGAAAACAGACTGAATGAAGGTAAACGTTAACAAAGAAAAGTTGCTGGCAGGAATTGTTTATGTATGTTATATTAAAAAATCTCTACCATCATAAACAAATGTTTGGATGTGGCTCACTTACCTGTCTCACTAACCAGTTATGCAAAACATTGTATGAGACACATTGAAGTAAAGGATCAATGGAATACTCTGAATGCTGGGGTAAGTCTTGCAAAATGGATCATATCTGTTTAAAGAAGAACATATTACTGAATCTTAGGCAATCTCTTGCTCAACAGTATTTGAGAGTTTTGCATATTTATAAGGTTGACCTGATGAAAGAGAGCAAAGTCAGTCAAATGCATACTAATATGATTGCAACTATCAATCAATAAAAGACTGTTTGTTACAAAAATACTCCTAGATCTTAAATGGAAATTGCTGAAAGTAAGTTGATGCTCTCAAAAAAGGCTAGAAGACATACTTCCACAGCAAATTTCACATAAGGACAACATAAGAGAGACTATGGTATATCTGGCAATTCTAGTGGCAGCTACTGGGAGTGGAAGGAGACAAGAACTGCCCAATGCTTATGCTGCAGCAGACAGAGGAGTGATGTAAATGGAAGAAGTTCCAACTCCTTCTAGCTGTGAAGGCAGAATGTACATAATGTGTTTCGGCTAACTAAGAAAGCAGAAGTAAAAATGTTTTATGTAATCTTAAATGAAAAATAAATCACCTTTTGTTTTGAAATGCATAGTAATGATACTGATACAAATTAGCAGCATGAAACACAGGATTCAACAATGGCTAACACAATTCTACAACTGTCAGTGGCCACAAACAAATCATCACCTGCTTGAAGTTATCTGACTATAGATTCATCCACTCCAACCAGCCCCCCTTGAGAGTGCCATGTTATTGTGGAAAATACAGACACACTGATGGTCATTATCTTCCTGTCTCCATTCATGAAAGGAACAAGGAAAGGAGTAAATAGAAATGGGTTCACACATAAGTACATGTGAATGCAACTGCAGTAAGAGTGTCAAGAGAAAGACAGCAGTTGGATATGTGTCATGATCAGTTCTTGCTCACTCTGTAGTGGTTACCTACACAAACATTCTGGTCTAATGACAATACTAGACTAAAAGATAATAGTCAGAATTTGAAGCTGACACAACAGGAACAATCAATTCAGTTCACATGTTGATCACAGCAGGTTATTGTAAATAACAGTAGAGAGAATTTGTAGAATGTGTATCAAATGAGTTAATAAAGCACAGTTTCTTTGTAAAGATCTTCTGTTTGCTGCTGCACAAAATCATCAACCAAGCACTTCAACTTTGCAAAGTGTGCTGCTATGCACCAGAACATTTGGCATACATCCAGCATTGCCACAACATAGGTGACCAATTTCCTGACCATCCGGCCACTAGAGACAAAGCCATTGATATCACATCACAAATGAAACATTTAAGCACCAGCAACATAGATGATCACCTAAGTACCAAGTTCAGACAAACAGTGTCTGTTAGGAAATTTTGGTGGACTGTCAACTAGGATAAATAAAGTTTTAATGCAAGGGCATACCATCAATACCAAGCAGCACTCAAAGAATTTGTGAAAGCTGCTGATAGCAGTGTAGCACAAAGAATGTGGAAACCTCAGAGGAGACTTTATGGTCTCACACTGCTGAGTGCGCTAAGAATCTTTTGCAGATTTAAAGTCATGTGGGAGATCTTAGACCATCTTCATTACTTTCCCCCTCCCCCTTTTCCTGTACAACTCTCACTGTGTCCACAGTGATGTTGGTCTCATTCTTAACAAAATAATAATAATCTTGAGAAGGCTGTTTTGATGCCAGTGCTGAGTTATAAACACCACCTTCACCAGCAGAAACATACTTTAGCACACAGTGATCAAACCTACACATGAAAAAGTCAGAATAATGGTGTAAACTTAGTAAAAAAAGAACCACTGCCTTCTTCTGCGAGGTATTGAGTTGTCGTAAGTCACAGAGTTAACATGTAATGAATTTTGACAGTTTCAGAGTGACTGTAGAACATCACATTGAGTTCAGTATGTATAAATTTTTCTCCTTTCATTATGGAAGACTCATTAGTTCAATAAATTCACATACACTCGAAGGTGAGAGTTCGTACTGGCTTCCAGCATTCATGCTTGGGAGGGAGGGAGAGAGGGAGAGAGAGAGAGAGAGAGAGAGAGAGAGAGAGAGAGAGAGAGAGAGAGAGAGAGAGAGAGAGGGGGGGGGGGAGTAGAAGAAGGGCATTGTATTGCTGCAACATTTACTAATGTAGCATATCCTAGGAATTGGATATGGGGATATGGGACTGCCTCACAGATCCCATATGAGAATTTTTATGTCAAACATGATTACTTAATTAACACAAAACAGAAAGCTCATTGTTTGCCACTCTTCAATCACATGCTTGCAGGAAATTATGGAAGCCAACAGAAAACCAAACATCAGTAATTAATTCCACAGATCAAGACTTCTTAAACTGAAAGAACTGGCATACATTCAAAATTAAAAGCACACCTCAGTCTGCATTGGCAGATTGTAACACCAAGTTGAAGACAATCCACAACGTGCATGAAACTTTTGGATGCCTTAAGAATACATTTTCTACACAACACAACTTGCAGAATACCCTATTCTGTCCATATGAACCTTGACAGTAGCTAATACAACGCACAACAACTTATTATTATTAGGCCCTACCATCATTATTTTTAAAGTTTCTGTGAATATCACAAACAATTGTCAAGTTTATGTAGTTTGTTATACATAATGCAGTGTCCAAAGTATAAATACTCATTACAACAATTTAAATTTTGTCTCTGAAAGGAAAACGAAATACTGAATGTGTGGGCCTCCCCATGTGTCGTTCAATTTGTGTTGAACATTTTAGAAATGTATCATGTAACACCTTAAGCTGCTGTTAAATGAACAGTATTCAACAAATAACACTTTCCAGCAGAGCTTGGGTTAACGTTATGAGTTACATGGAATAATTTTGACTTTGGGTTACAATGTTACAAAACATAATTTCAGAAAGCTAAACACAACCAACATATTTTAAACATCACTGTGGCTAAATATGAATTTGTGAACACATGCAGAATTCCTTACATCCAGTCCCAGCAGCTTTGAAGGAAAGGGGATGTATAGCACATCGTTCCAGGAAAAGTACAACAAATTGCTGCAGAACCTGCAGCAAGTGTGTTAGCATTAAATTTAAGCAACATCTAATGCCAATCAAGAAATATGTTAAAATATAACCATGCATCTTCCATAGCTTCTTTATTTTAAAAAAAATTCCCTTAACTGTACAGTTAGTACATAATGTCATAATGTTTGTTCAAGTGAAGGTCAGCTAGAACATCAATTTCCATTTTTGTTGCTATGACACTCATTGTAGGAGGACAAAAGTTAGAAAAGGAAGACCAGACAAAAAAGAAATAATACTTTTTATTTATTTTACAAGTTCTTAGACATTTGTACACACAACATCCTTTTCCAAGTCTTCTGTGAGATAGAACATTTAAGGAACTTGAAATGATCAAGCAAATGTGTTTGGCATAAAGAATTGAGTAGGATGTAATTAACAGAAAAATTAAAAGTTCCCTGATATTCTTAACAGAAATATAAATGTAGGAAAAAATAGAAATGGTCATAATTTGTGTATGTTCTTCCATGAGACTTTCCACAAACTGAAAAGTTACAAAATGCATAATGTGGAATTCTGCTTTTTAGATACGGTTTTGACCAATGATATATATTCCCAGAGTCATCTTAGAAAACAGCTCCATAAATATTGCACTTCTGCCCAGTTACCTCACATTTCCTAAGGCTTTGATTTTTCCCAACAGTAATCAAATGAATATACTTTCTCCGCCTGATCAAAAGTTAATAACTCCTCATTTCTCTCGAAATCTTGAGCTTTATCCATTGACATTGGTCCATCTTCTGAGACAGCTGTTCCACAAACTTCCTTGAATATTTCTTCTGGGGAAGCGACGTCAGACAATCCCTTCTTGGTAAAAAAATTTGATATATTGGTACAGTCCCTGAAGAGAAATTCTAATGCCCGAGGATGATTTCTTTCCACAGCCTGGCTGACGTCAATAAACCAACATTTCCCTTGGCGCCACAGGATATTGTACTCTGATAGATCAGCATGTACAAGATGAGCATCATTATATAACTTTTTCATAGTCGACAAACAATCCTCGTATGCAAGAGTCAACTCGGCACACTTTAAATTTGCTTCTTTCAATTTCGGTGCTGGCATATGATTTTCTCCGATGAACGACATCACTAAAATGTGCTTCTTCAAAATTACAACTTCTGGACACAAAATACCTGCCTTCTGCATGCGAATTAAGTTATGCATTTCTTTCTCTGCCCACAAGTGGATAATTTTCCGAGGATTCTGTTTTGAAAAGCGATCTTTGAAACGGAAGTCATCCTGTATGTACTTGTCACGAGTTTTGAACTCACTCAAAGTGGTTTTAAATACTTTAACGGCACACTCCTTCGGAGCCACACACTCAGTGTTTGATCCTCCATCGGCATGCAAAACCACAGCTTCTTTCCCCGTGCTCAAAGTCCCATTCACTCTTTCCAAAATTTCCTGATTCACTAACTTGTACAAAAGTAAACGCGTTTTCGGGTCCACGCCCAACTCTGCCGTTGCCTGGTCACACTTATCGGTGAGTCTATTCCGTCTTGCCTGTTCATTACGTGAGTAGACTTTTAAACTGTTAAATACCTTGTTTGAAAGTTGCATATCAAACCCTCCGCCGTCACCAGTGTGAAATTCTGGTGGGAAGTCCATTACTCGGGACGCATTTCTGCGACTTGACATTTCTATGTCGTGCTTTGTAACCATTTCCGTGCCTTGCTTCTTATAGCCGCACTTAGGCATTTCTTTAAAGGCTTTGTCTGATTTCACAAAACTGTCCCATACCCTGTGTTTATCATCGATGTCATAATCATCCGAATCACTATCTTGGGCAAGATTATCGGGTATTATTCTATAATTTGAAAAGGACACTGACACTTTTGACGTACCATTGAACTTATTTTCCGTTCTTCTTAACATTTTGTCATATTCTTCATCGAACTGCACTTGTAACATTTGCGCAATCACGCGATCACTATCACAATCAGGAGAATTTGCGATCAGTTCTGGCGTTGCAGATGTAGGTTGTGATGATGTATCGTTATAGATGGTTTCCTCTTCTTTCAGCTGTAAATCCCTCGCTAATTGTTCAGACATAATATCCGCAAAAGAAACTGTCTCAGCTGGTTGACTCAACTTGCCCCACGGGGATGTTGCACAACTTACTTTCGATGGCGCTGTCTCCATTGCTGCTGTGTTTTTAGCACTGTGCACGTAACCAAAACAATTTTCCGAATATTCTCGCCTGAATTAAAACCACTCAAAAACTAAACAAATGATAATTGTTATTTATTTCACAACCTGTCCCACACAGCCCTCCTGACCCCATAGAGGGTCAGTTCCCAACTGCACGATATCTTTGAACTAACAAAAGACGTAAACACGAAATATCAAAGATCGAATTGTCAAGGATCAAATAAAATCATGGACAGCAGTCACAGCACGCAGATAAACTGTTGCAAGAATCTGTCACCAGCTTCAAATTTACGGTCTATATTAAGTGTTTTTAGGGAAACTGGCGCAGACGAAGAAAAAGAACATAATCTTTTTTCCTCAAATTAGTGTTTTCATTTTCATATCATCACCTTCTGCCTAGATAACTAACAGATATCAACCACACACAAAGTTCACGTGAATCGTCCGTAGATCGCACATGTGCAAGCAATTCACAAACTGATCGCTCGTAATTTCCGAACAATTTGATCAGTTGCTTATGACTGATGGACATGAGTGTTAGAGGCTGTAGATTCGTATGGTGCGGAATGTGTACAACACTATACGGAAAGGAAATAATAGTTTATTATAATCAAATAGAACACAGCAAGAAAGCACCATCTAATCGATTCGAAAACATGGAACATACTGTCACTCCCATGGAAGTATAAAACGAAAGGAGAGAGTCTAACGCCACGGTTGTGAAGCCATGAAATTCAATGTGTATTGTGTAGCCATCGTGATCCATCAAAAACACCACTGCTCTCAAGGTTCCTATGTATAGAAGGTTGGGACGGCAGGGATCGCGCACTTCCGCGTGACGTCCCGTTCGCGTCAGGTGCGATTCCGTCCATACTAACATTAATTGACGAAAACCGAAGGACTATGTGACCAGTCATGGTTTCGATAAAAGTTTACGTATACAGGGACTGAATGTTACTACGACTATGAAACCGTTGTATTGTCTTCCTAGTAATGACAAAACTATCGATTGTGGCCCCCTTAACATGTATATTCTATTATTCAATATTTTCTATTATATCACTCATAACCTGGTATACTTCAGTACATTTTCAAACATTATACAAATTTCAATCATATGTAAACGCAACAGTCACAAGGTTTTGCATCACAGACGGAAATATTGTATAACACGGTTCTCGCACAGATATTAAGTAGTTGCTTGACACATTACTACACATGGTGATACAGAAGCGAGACGATTAATCACCTCATTTTCAACAATTTAAAGAAGAATTTAAATACCTTAATCCGATCTGGAGTGAACCGCAGAAGCTCCCCAGCTGCATACTGTTTTCTGTTGCTGCCCTCTGTGACTTTCTGATATGTTGAGGTGTCTTATTCGGGCAAAAGTTCTGGTCTTAGAATACATTGTGATGACCTCTTATTAAATAGCTGAAACTTCTCCAATTAAAAGTCTTGTTAGGTTTCTACTCACATTGGCGTCTTTACACAGACTGCTGTCATAAAAATTTAAAAATAGCACGTCTAACCGCTTAACAACTTCAAACCACTACTCTGAAGGGACGATGAAACCACCATGAGAGAGTTTCTCAATCATCCCAGAACTTGTAGGTTCTTTTGACACCTCCATAACTTGCCAGCAGGATAGCCAAGTGATTCAGCTATGGAGGCGCATATGCAAGCAATATCCAGCGACGTGCCGGAGACCTAGAGAACACCCTGAAATGTCTATTAATGGTGAAACAGTTAAATCATCTAGTGTAATGTCTCTCGTTTGTTGCTCACCTTATATCATCGACAACGCTTCCTCAATGCCTGGCACATGTCCTGTAAACAATGTGGAAGTCAGATACTTTGTATCAGTTTCTGCTGCGACAGGTAAAGAATTACATAACTGAATGTCAGCAGTAATTTTGTTCATGATTACAATATGCAAACGGTTTTTGAAATGCACTGGTAAGGGTTGACCATAGGCGCTGCTAATTGCTCTTATCTGGGAAAATAAGTTTTCAAAGCAACTTGGCTGAACCTTGACGACAATATGTTTCAAATCAGAGAGAGTACCCAATTGAGTAACCCCTTTTGTAAAGGAAGTACAATTTTATGATTTCCTATTCTCATTTTTTCACAGATGGGGTAGAATCTGTGAAGTTTCTGTGTCCCCATACACAGTTAAAAAGTACTTGAAATTCGTCGCTTGCCGACAGATTCCCTCGAATTCATGACGTCATACCTATCATTTACCAACTTAAAAAGTTCCGCAGTACCTCTTTCTTCAGACATTATGAAAGAAACTGCCTTTGACACAGTGTTGGAAAAGATCTGACAGGAAAGATGCCTTCTGAAAACTATCAGATGATGAGCAGTAAGTTTAGAGCACAATTTTAACTCGCCATTATCTTTCAACAACAGCTGCTCGATTACGCGGTTTGCTATTGTTTTTCCGTTGATTAATGAAAAACCATCATCCACAAAGTGATGTCTCAGAAGTTTCACCGTATGTGGTACATCAGCGAATACCCAAACAAGTTTCATTTCTTTTATTCATTGTGGATGTGGAACACTGCGACTGTAATATGAAAAGGTTTTCAGAAATTACCACAAGCAGTCGCCTTTTTAAATAGATATACTCCAGTAAACCGCGACCAGTTTCGAGCTACCAAGCAGCTCATCATCAGATGGTACTTAGATATATTCAGTGCTTTATTTTAGCATTGTGAGGCTTGTTGTGTACAGTTTATAGATTCTGCAGATACATATTTGCAATGTGTGGCACTATGGAAAACAATAATAACGTTTTAGAATTGCCTTCACACACGAAAATTAACAGACTTCGCCACAGACATCAATTTCCACATTTTATAAACTGTAATTCATCGCTAGAGTTTCTGAAGCACGTGTTTATGAAGTCGATGGGGAATTCCTTCCACAATTCCCCATTTTTACCTCCCAAATAAGATACGATACCCACATTATGCGTCTGATTGATGATACTGACCAGCAAATCCCGACTCATTATAGTAGCAAATGTATAATTCACAGGCTGCTTCCAGGTTTGACAGTCTCTACCCGGCTATGTGGCCCATATATGGTGTCGGTTTCTTTGTCATAGCATATGTGACTGTCCACATCCATTTCACCAAAACTCAGCACACAGCCTCTCTGCTTCGCTTAAGCTTGTTGCTTGCTTACTCATTAAGCGGAACACATCTGTCGGAATGACAGGCAGACAGCGAAAAAGAGTTAGAAATCCATCGCTTTAATGTGGGAAACCCTGGGAATGGTATATCCATTACGTTCCTCAAATAAATGTAAGTTTTTCTGGGCAGAGTGCCCAGAAGCAAGGCTTTGTTTACATCTTCCTGGCACCAACGTGTACTGTTCTTGGAATTCATGGTACATCATCAGTGGTTCTGTAGGCTATGCAGTAGAGATAGAAAGATTATGGAACAGGAGGGGAAAATTGCTGCCCTTCAGGCTGCGTTAGATGAGGCTAGGCGAGAACTGGGCAGGTTAAGGGGGAAGAAGGGTAAACAGGGGTGGGAAGTGGCAACAGGCATAAGGAACAGGCCAAGAAATTCTTCTGACAGCTTTGTTATTAATGTACAAAATAGGTTTGACCTGTTGCCTCAGTCAGAAACTGATGAGCCTCTCACAGATGTAGATGTAGACAGCGCTCAACAAACTTTCAGCAGCAAATTGAATAAGAATGTAGGGAAGTCTGCAAAGAGAAAGAAAGTCTTCTTGCTAGGTAGTTCGCATGCTAGGGGTGTGGGCCAACTTCTGCAGGATGAATTAGGGTCATAATACGAGGTCACAAGTTTTTTCAAACCTAGTGCTGGACTGAGGCAGGTTACAGAGGATTTAGGTTCACTATGTAGAGGCTTCTTCCCCCATGAACCATGGACCTTGCCGTTGGTGGGGAGGCTTGCGTGCCTCAGCGATACAGATGGCCGTACCGTAGGTGCAACCACAACGGAGGGGTATCTGTTGAGAGGCCAGACAGACATGTGGTTCCTGAAGAGGGGCAGCAGCCTTTTCAGTAGTTGCAGGGGCAACAGTCTGGCTGATTGACTGATCTGGCCTTGTAACATTAACCAAAACGGCCTTGCTGTGCTGGTACTGCGAACGGCTGAAAGCAAGGGGAAACTACAGCCGTAATTTTTCCCGAGGACATGCAGCTTTACTGTATGATTAAATGATGATGGCGTCCTCTTGGGTAAAATATTCCGGAGGTAAAATAGTCCCCCATTCGGATCTCCGGGCGGGGACTACTCAAGAGGACGTCGTTATCAGGAGAAAGAAAACTGGCGTTCTACGGATCGGAGCGTGGAATGTCAGATCCCTTAATCGGGCAGGTAGGTTAGAAAATTTAAAAAGGGAAATGGATAGGTTAAAGTTAGATATAGTGGGAATTAGTGAAGTTCGGTGGCAGGAGGGACAAGACTTTTGGTCAGGTGATTACAGGGTTATAAATACAAAATCAAATAGGGGTAATGCAGGAGTAGGTTTAATAATGAATAAAAAAATAGGAGTGCGGGTTAGCTACTACAAACAGCATAGTGAACGCATTATTGTGGCCAAGATAGACACAAAGCCCATGCCAACTACAGTACTACAAGTTTATATGCCAACTAGCTCTGCAGATGATGAAGAAATTGATGAAATGTATGACGAGATAAAAGAAATTATTCAGGTAGTGAAGGGAGACGAAAATTTAATAGTCATGGGTGACTGGAATTCGTCAGTAGGAAAAGGGAGAGAAGGAAACATAGTAGGTGAATATGGATTGGGGGGAAGAAATGAAAGAGGAAGCCGCCTTGTAGAATTTTGCACAGAGCATAACTTAATCATAGCTAACACTTGGTTCAAGAATCATAAAAGAAGGTTGTATACCTCGAAGAATCCTGGAGATACTAATAGGTATCAGATAGATTATATAATGGTAAGACAGAGATTTAGGAACCAGGTTATAAATTGTAAGACATTTCCAAGGGCAGATGTGGATTCTGACCACAATCTATTGGTTATGAACTGCAGATTGAAACTGAAGAAACTGCAAAAAGGTGGGAATTTAAGGAGATGGGACCTGGATAAACTGAAAGAACCAGAGGTTGTAGAGAGTTTCAGGGAGAGCATAAGAGAACAATTGACAGGAATGGGGGAAAGAAATACAGTAGAAGAAGAATGGGTAGCTCTGAGGGATGAAGTAGTGAAGGCAGCAGAGGATCAAGTAGGTAAAAAGACGAGGGCTAATAGAAATCCTTGGGTAGCAGAAGAAATATTGAATTTAACTGATGAAAGGAGAAAATATAAAAATGCAGTAAATGAAGCAGGCAAAAGGGAATACAATCGTCTCAAAAATGAGATCGACAGAAAGTGCAAAATGGCTAAGCAGGGATGGCTAGAGGACAAATGTAAGGATGTAGAGGCTTGTCTCACTAGGGGTAAGATAGATACTGCCTACAGGAAAATTAAATAGACCTTTGGAGAGAAGAAAACCACTTGTATGAATATCAAGAGCTCAGATGGCAACCCAGTTCTAAGCAAAGAAGGGAAGGCAGAAAGGTGGAAGGAATATATAGAGGGTTTATGCAAGGGCGATGTACTTGAGGACAATATTATGGAAATGGAAGAGGATGTAGATGAAGATGAAATGGGAGATAAGATACTGCGTGAAGAGTTTGACAGAGCACTGAAAGACCTGAGTCGAAACAAGGCCCCGGGAGTAGACAACATTCCATTAGAACTACTGATGGCCTTGGGAGAGCCAGTCATGACAAAACTCTATCATCTGGTGAGCAAGATGTATGAGACAGGCGAAATACCCACAGACTTCAAGAAGAATATAATAATTCCAATACCAAAGAAAGCAGGTGTTGACAGATGTGAAAATTACCGAACTATCAGTTTAATAAGTCACAGCTGCAAAATACTAACGCGAATTCTTTACAGACGAATGGAGAAACTGGTAGAAGCGGACTTCGGGGAAGATCAGTTTGGATTCCGTAGAAATGTTGGAACACGTGAGGCAATACTAACCTTGCGACTTATCTTAGAAGAAAGATTAAGAAAAGGCAAACCTACGTTTCTAGCATTTGTAGACTTAGAGAAAGCTTTTGATATCGTTAACTGGAATACTCTCTTTCAAATTCTGAAGGTGGCAGGGGTAAAATACAGGGAGCGAAAGGCTATTTACAATTTGTACAGAAACCAGATGGCAGTTATAAGAGTCGAGGGGCATGAAAGGGAAGCAGTGGTTGGGAAAGGAGTGAGACAGGGTTGTAGCCTCTCCGCGATGTTATTCAGTCTGTATATTGAGCAAGCAGTAAAGGAAACAAAAGAAAAATTCGGAGTAGGTATTAAAATTCATGGAGAAGAAGTAAAAACTTTGGGGTTTCGCCGATGACATTGTAATTCTGTCAGAGGCAGCAAAGGACTTGGAAGAGCAGTTGAACGGAATGGACAGTGTCTTGAAAGGAGGATATAAGATGAACATCAACAAAAGCAAAACGAGGATAATTGAATGTAGTCAAATTAAATCGGGTGATGCTGAGGGGATTAGATTAGGAAATGAGACACTTAAAGTAGTAAAGGAGTTTTGCTATTTAGGGAGTAAAATAACTGATGATGGTCGAAGTAGAGAGGACATAAAATGTAGACTAGCAATGGCAAGGAAATCGTTTCTGAAGAAGAGAAATTTGTTAACATCGAGTATAGATTTAAGTGTCAGGAAGTCGTTTCTGAAAGTATTTGTATGGAGTGTAGCCATGTATGGAAGTGAAACATGGACGATAACCAGTTTCGACAAGAAGAGAGTAGAAGCTTTCGAAATGTGGTGCTACAGAAGAATGCTGAAGATTAGATGGGTAGATCACATAACTAATGAGGAGGTATTGAATAGGATTGGGGAGAAGAGAAGTTTGTGGCACAACTTGACTAGAAGAAGGGATCGGTTGGTAGGACATGTTTTGAGGCATCAAGGGATCACAAATTTAGCATTGGAGGGCAGCTTGGAGGGTAAAAATCGTAAAGGGAGACCAAGAGATCAATACACTAAGCAGATTCAGAAGGATGTAGGTTGCAGTAGGTACTGGGAGATGAAGAAGCTTGCACAGGATAGAGTAGCATGGAGAGCTGCATCAAACCAGTCTCAGGACTGAAGACCACAACAACAACAACATGTAGAGGCTTTACTAAGGAAGATTCCGTGGTTATTGTGGGTGGGCCGGGCAACAGTATTGACAGAGATCCGGGATACAGCATAGAGTGTGACCTGGCAAAGATTGCATCAACATCGAGTCATACCAGTGTTGGGTTTGTGTCGGTTCTGGAGCGCCACAACTGACATCATTTGAGATCTTCTGTCAAGAGAGTTAATTTGGAGTTGGAACGGCTACTTGGATCTGGTGCAGGGTCACACATTGGTGTGGTTCCTGTTGATTCACTCTGTGGGTGGGACTATACTAGACATGGCCTACACCTCAACAAGAAAGGGAAGGGTAAACTGGCTGGGCTGATAGCAGGAAACTTAAAGGGGAAGGAACTACATCTCATGGTGGAAACTCTTTTTTAGTGTAAGATCAGTGTCCAGTGGGAAACTCAGCCAGGCAAGTACTAAAGATATTAAAAAAGTTCAAGATACTCACAGAAGTAAAGTGAAAAATAATGTTAGTATATTTCATCAAAATATTGGGGGATTGAAGAATAAAATTGATGAGCTTCTGCTTTGTTTAGAAGATATAGAAACTGAGAATGTAATAGATGTACTTTGCCTGTCTGAGCATCACATTGTCACTGATATGCAAAAGGTTAGCACCAATGGGTACAAATTAGCTGCACATGTAAGTAGAGATAATATGATGAGAGGAGGAGTTGCCATATATGTCAAAATCTTCCACAGTGTAAAAAATTTAGAAACTAAAAAATTTTGTGTAGAGCAACATATGGAAGCATGTGCCACTGAACTTAAACTAAATTATGGCACTTTCATAATTGTAACAGTGTATAGGTCCCCCTCAGGGAACTTCCAGCTACTTCTATAAAACTTGGATGCTTTGTTGTGCTATCTGTCAGACAGGGGGAAGCAAATTATCATTTGTGGGGATTTCAATGTTGACTCCCTGAAAGAGTGTAATAGGAAGAATGACCTTGTAGAATTACTCAGTTATTTCAATTTGAGCTCCGTCATTGATTTTCCTACTCGGATAACAAAGAACAGCAGGACATTAATAGATAACTTTTTTATAGATCAAGATAAGTTTAAGGACATAAATGCTTATCCTGTTGAGAATGGTCTTTCAGATCATGGTGCACAGCTAGTTTCAGTACATGACATAGCTCCATGCAGTATATCAAATCAGACTTTCAAAGCAGTGCATTCAGTTAACAATATAAATATTGCAAACTTTACGGAAAGCCTATAGCAACTAGACTGGGATGAAGTGTATAAGGAACCTGATGCAAACTTGAAATATAACTTATTTCATGATACATTTTTAAGGGTATTTGAAAATTGTTTTCCCAAGAAAATAGTTAAACATAATTCCAAGAAAACATATAAAAAACCATGGCTAACTAAAGGAATAAGAATATCTTGCAACCGTAAAAGAGAACTGTATCTAACAGCAAGAGGGAGTACTGACCCCAAAATTGTTCAATATTATAAAAACTATTGTGCAGTACTAAGAAAAGTTATTAAAAAGTCCAGAAGCATGTGTATCATGTCTGAGATCAGTAGCTCTGATAATAAAATTAAAGCAATTTGGAATATTATTGAAAGGGAAACAGGGCAACCAAAAGCACAGGAAGAATTTAGTGCCATAAAACTGAATGACAAGTGTACTAACAAACAATCAAAAATTGAAAATATTTTCAATAATCATTTTTTAAATGTTGTGGAGAAAATAGGATCTAGATCTTCACTAGAAGAGGCAAGGCTACTAATAGAAGAGGCCGTACCTGTGCAGTTCGAAACAACTGTAATTCCACCAACCTTTCCCTCTGAAATCAGTAAAATAATAAACTCACTGAAAAGTAAAAGCTCTTACGGAATTGATGGCATTTCCAGCAAGGTACTTAAAGCTTGTTCCCCACAGATAAGTAGGATTCTCAGCCACGTATGTAATAGCTCTTTGGAGCAGGGTGTTTTTCCCTGATAGACTGAAATATGCCATTGTAAAACCATTGCATAAAAAGGGGGATACGTTGGATGAGAACAACTAACGCCCAATCTCTCTTCTGAGAGCTCTATCAAAAATTTTTGAGAAAGTAATGTATTCAAGAGTAGCCTCCCATATTTGTAAAAATAAAGTACTAACAAAATGTCAGTTCGGTTTTCAGAAAGGCTTTTCAACAGAAAATGCTATATACACTTTCACTGATCAAATATTAAATGCTCTGAATAACCGGACATTACCCATTGGTATTTTCTGTGATCTCTCAAAGGCCTTTGATTGTGTAAATCATGGAATTCTTTTAGATAAGCTAAATCATTATGGTTTGTGGGGGGCAGTGCACAAATGGTTTAATTCATACTTATCTGGAAGAATGCAGAAAGTTGAAATAAGTGGTTCATGTAATGTTAAAACAACAGCTGATTCCTCAAACTGGGGGGCTATCAAGTACGGGGTCCCACAGGGTTCGGTCTTAGGTTCTTTACTGTTCTTGATATACATTAATGACTTACCATTCCACATTGATTAAGATGCAAAGTTAGTTCTTTTTGCTGATGATACAAGTATAGTAATAACATCCAAAAACCAAGAACTAAGTGATGTAATTGTAAATGATGTTTTTCACAAAATTATTATGTGGTTCTCAGCAAACGGACTCTCTTTAAATTTTGATAAAACACAGTATATACAGTTCCGTACAGTAAATGGCACAACTCCAGTAATAAACATATACTTTGAACACAAGTCTGTAGCTAAGGTAGAATTTTCAAAATGTTTAGTTGTGTCCATTGATGAGAGGTTAAACTGGAAGCAACACATTGATGGTCTGCTGAAACGTCTGAGTTCAGCTACGTATGCTATTAGGGTTATTGCAAATTTTGGTTATAAGAGTCTCAGTAAATTAGCTTACGTTACCTACTTTCATTCACTGCCTTCGTATGGCATCATATTCTGCTGTAATTCATCGTTGAGTAGAAAAGTATTCATTGCTCAAAAATGTGTAATCAGAATAATTGAAGGAGCCCACCCATGGTCATCCTGCAGACATCTATTTAAGGATCTAGGGATCCTCACAGTAACCTCACAGTATATATATTCACTTATGAAATTTGTTGTTAATAATACAGCCCAGTTCAAAAGTAATAGCAGTGTGCATAGCTATAACACCAGGATAAAGGATGATCTTCACTATGTAGGATTAAATCTGACTTTGGCACAGAAAGGGGTAAATTATGCTGCCACAAAAGTCTCTGGTCACCTACCAAACAGCATCAAAAGCCTGACAGATAGCCAACTAACATTTAAAAATAAGTTAAAAGAATTTCTAGATGACAACTCCTTCTACTCATTGGCTGAATTTTTAGATATAAATTAAGGGGTGCAAAAAAAAAACCTTAAACATTAGTGTCATGCAATATTTTGTGTAGTGTAATATCTTGTACAGACATCTTTTATTAACCAACACGTTCCACATCATTACGAAGTGTCGTATTCAAGATCTATGGAACAAGTATTAACCTAATCTAAATCTAATCTAATCTGTGTATTCGTAAATACTTTTTGCAAAACTTGCTGTACCTCATTTATCACTTTCACAAGATGTGGACACTGAAGGTATTGGCACTGCTTCCTCAGTCTGCTTAATGCATGAGACAATAATTTGTTTTTTGGCCTCAACATATTGTTTTCAGCTATTAAAGACTGGTTTTTTCTCTCAATAGTCTAGGAGATCACATAAATAATCGTCTTCTTTAAAATGTATGCCACAGGTAGTTGCATTTGTAATATTAATACTATCACTTCTTCCACATGGAGCACATATTTCTGGTATTTAGGGAACTTATGATAGGCAACACACTTTTGGTCTTCTCATTGTAGATTTCACACACCGCCACGGCACGGTTCAGCATTGTTAACGTCAAACAGAAAGAATAAACTCAATAGGAAACGAAAGTAAATGACAACACAGAACTTACTAGCTTCAACATGGAAGAGCGCACGCAAACTGAGCAGAGTTCCACGATGCTGACGTATTGCACAGACTGGTGAAAAGTCTCTGTTCTTCACAGACACAAATATACCCCTACCCCCAAACACCACCATCACCACCACCAGGGTTGTTCTAAGCTCATGCGCATTTGTCGTCTTTAGATTTTGGAAAGATTTTGAGCTATGATAGTGATGTGTGCAGTGTTTAATATTTACTAATATGATCAGCATTCAAGACTATTTTGCAGTCAATGGTCCATGTTTTAAATTTATTGATGAATCTTGTTTTCATTTCTATAATTTCAAATAAATATTTTTCGCATGATTTATCGTCTTTTACTTGTTCAAATTGTTTATTACTGAATGGAAATATTTAGTCTAGTCTCATGACTTTTTCTTTTCTTTGTGGTCAAGATTTTTCAAAGATATCACCAAATCTATAAAAGTAATTTATATTAGGTATGTCATTTGGGCTTAATATTGTCTGATGAAATAATTCTTTATGAAATGGAAACTTATGTAACATAATTGAATTAGTTAACCCTGACTTCTTTAATTTGATACAGCCTCTAATAGTGAGATTTATAGCTATTAATGTAATTTAATATCACTGAAATTCATCATCTTTAAATACATCTAGGTGACAATGAGTTTCAATAAACTGTATCAATTCATTTTTAAGTAATCTGTAGTAACCACAAAGATTTAAACTATTAACTAAAGCTCTAAGCTCATTAACATTCGTTGTAGTTAACTCCATTTATAGAGATAAAAATTATTATATATTTTTAGTAGCAACAAAATAGGTATTAATTTTTAATTTTACATGTCATTTGAATTTGCACATTGCTACACTAATACCACAGTCTAACATAACAGTCGCAACACTCACTGCTGTGAAAGTTGTTGCCATTTGACAGATGGAGCGACACTAGCGCTCCAAGCGGTAGGTAAGGTGAACGTCAGACGCGTCGTAAGCATAATGTTTGTTTGCATCCATTTCCTACGTAATTTCCGAATTATTCGAGTTAGCCGGCCGCAGTGGCCAAGCAGTTAAAGGCACTACAGTCTGGAACCGCGCGACCACTACGGTCGCAGGTTCGAATCCTGCATCGGGCATGGATGTGTGTGATGTCCTTAGGTTAGTTAGGTTTATGTAGTTCTAAGTTCTAGGGGACTAATGACCATAGAAGTTAAGTCCCATAGTGCTCAGAGCCATTTGATATACGAGTTATTTTCTTGCCTCCAAGAGTTTGTGTAGTATCAGAAGGCATATATGTTTCTAAAAATGATTCTAAATTAAGCGCAAGTATGGACAAAAACCATGAATAGAGTGGCAAGCTACAACACATTCGTGAAGAAACATTTGTGACATTGGGCAGAATTGCAGCTTACCATGTTGATATCAAAAGAACATAAACACACAGATTCACATGTAAGAACCACAGACATGTACCTCTACATTCAAAAGCGATCGACAGCTCGTTTATCGTTCTGTAGGCCTACTGTGTTTGTCATTGTCGTCTGTCCCCACAAGTACGACCTTCATCTTTATATTATTCTAAGTGGGACAAGCAACTGCCAAATAGTGGGAGAAATACAGGGTTATTACAAATGATTGAAGCGATTTCACAGCTCTACAATAACTTTATTATTTGAGATATTTTCACAATGCTTTGCACACACATACAAAAACTCAAAAAGTTTTTTAGGCATTCACAAATGTTCGATATGTGCCCCTTTAGTGATTCGGCAGACATCAAGCCGATAATCAAGTTCCTCCCACACTCAGCGCAGCATGTCCCCATCAATGAGTTCGAAAGCATCGTTGATGCGAGCTCGCAGTTCTGGCACGTTTCTTGGTAGAGGAGGTTTAAACACTGAATCTTGCACATAACCCCACAGAAAGAAATCGCATGGGGTTAAGTCGGGAGAGCGTGGAGGCCATGACATGAATTGCTGATCATGATCTCCACCACGACCGATTCATCGGTTTTCCAATCTCCTGTTTAAGAAATGCCGAACATCATGATGGAAGTGTGGTGGAGCACCATCCTGTTGAAAGATAAAGTCGGCGCTGTCGGTCTCCAGTTGTGACATGAGCCAATTTTCCAGCTTGTCCTGATACACGTGTCCTGTAACGTTTTTTTCGCAGAAGAAAAAGGGGCCGTAAACTTTAAACCGTGAGATTGCACAAAACACGTTAACTTTTGGTGAATTGCGAATTTGCTGCACGAATACGTGAGGATTCTCTACCACCCAGATTCGCACATTGTGTCTGTTCACTTCACCATTAAGAAAAAATGTTGCTTCATCACTGAAAACAAGTTTCGCACGGAACGCATCCTCTTCTATTAGCTGTTGCAACCGCGCCGAAAATTCAAAGCGTTTGACTTTGTCATCGGGTGTCAGGGCTTGTAGCAATTGTAAACGGTAAGGCTTCTGCTTTAGCCTTTTCCGTAAGATTTTCCAAACCGTCGGCTGTGGTACGTTTAGCTCCCTGCTTGCTTTATTCATCGACTTCCGCGGGCTACGCGTGAAACTTGCCCGCACGCGTTCAACCGTTTCTTCGCTCACTGCAGGCCGACCCGTTGATTCCCCCTTACAGAGGCATCCAGAAGCTTTAAACTGCGCATAACCATCGCCGAATGGAGTTAGCAGTTGGTGGATCTTTGTTGAACTTCGTCCTGAAGTGTCGTTGCACTGTTAAGACTGACTGATGTGAGTGCATTTCAAGCACGACATACGCTTTCCCGGCTCCTGTCGCCATTTTGTCTCACTGCGCTCTCGAGCGCTCTGGCGGCAGAAACCTGAAGTGCGGCTTCAGCAGAACAAAACTTTATGAGTTTTTCTACGTATCTGTAGTGTGTCGTGACCATATGTCACTGAATGGAGCTACAGTGAATTTATGAAATCGCTTCAATCATTTGTAATAGCCCTGTATACTGAAAACATTATAATGAGCTGATTACATTACATTTCACGGAAAACCAAATATTTGAATACTTTTCAAACAATGTGTCTGTAGGCATTTTCCTTGTACCATAATAGTTTCGCTCGAAGTCTAGCGATCTGCACATTCTGACACTTCACACGCTTTTGTAAGACACGAACAGCTGCACTTAATCTAACCACTTCACCGTCAAAGCAGGTCTGTGTTGATGATTCACACGAATCTGTCTCTGATACATGGAGAGTTGAACTGGCTGCTTCTGTGTCATAGGGCAGTTTTACAACTTTAGATTGACTGTAGAATCTTTGTGGCAGTTTCCTCTTCATCGTCAGCTGAGGTGATTTATTTGGAATGTCAAACTCTGTGGGTACTGCATTCCACACGAGTTAGTTATTGTCTGCGTTCATGAACTGGTTTTGTTCGAAATGTAGCGAACAAAACCTAATATTATTATACAGGTAAACTGGGTCTTTCCTCATAAGGTCTTCTCGTCTGCTATTAACTAGCCATTTTCTGCTCCTAAACCGAAACAGTCATCATTTATACACATACAGTTTGCAAGTGAATCCTGATGATACAGTTTAGTAACATGATGGTATTTACCTCTCAGGATCCTTAGGAAACCTAAAAAAGACAGCTGTGGTGTCTTCTTCCTGTTGCTGCTGCAATTTATTTCGCTACAAACGCTCCCGATGGTAAAAACCATTGTATAAATCAAAATAAACAATCACTATTCGCTTTCACGATCGCGCCGAACTCACAGTTCAACCTACCGGCCGCTTGGGGCGCTCTGGCGCTGAAGGCAACAAAATCGAGGCGAAGTGTCGCGACTGTTATGTTAGGCTGTGACTAATACCAAAACCACATGTAACTTTATCGAATATTTTATCCTTGTTGACAGCATAATATCTCTAATATAAAGCCGGGTTCACTCACGCATCTAATGTGGCGCCAAAGCTTATGGCTTGCTGTAGTGGCAACGTGAGTTACTGTTCACACAGGATGCCACAAGTTCTATGTAGTTGCACATCTTTCAATATGGCGTCAATTGAAATCATTTGGGTGGGTATGAATGCTGTAATGCTAGTTATGCTCTTAGAGCTGTGATAAGAGTTAGGTACAAGAAGATGAAATCTAAGTGTTGGATCCAAAAATACATTTCATACAGGGATAAATCAGAGAGTGGCAATTGCTGGCATAAATATCATCAACATCACACCATTCTTCCAAGACTTTAGAATCTTATTACATTCGTTGACAGAGGCATTTCGAATAACTAATGTTTAGTTTAACAGCTACCACACCACATTCTGGAACTGTTTCCTGTGTATAAACCACAATTTATATAATGCTTGGTCCCACAAATTCCAAAGTTTTTAACACTTTTAGGGTAAACATTTTAAGTTTCTTTATTCATTCAAAACTCTTTTAAGACTATTGGATACGTAATTGGTTTCCAAATATTACACACACACACACACACACACACACACACACACACACACACACACACTGCCGCAGAAAATCAAACGAATGGCATACAGTGGCAATTACACCACGATAGCTGCAACAACATGCTTGTGTTTTGAAATACTGCCACCAGGGAGCAGTTGTGGTAGGAAAGTGGCAAAACAGAGTACAATCATACTGAACTTTTTGTGGAGTGACAAAAGTTGCATCTCTTAAGTTACGCTACCAAAAGCTGGCAAATATAGTAATAAAATAATAAAGCTGGCAAATATAGTAATTAAGTAATAAAGTTCACACATGCATTGCAATATGCCACTAGCTGTGGCGACACTTTTGTTGTGTGTGAGCACTGCTTAATAGCATGCACATTGATTACAGACATTTCTATGCCCATCTTTTAGAAATTTATCAGTACTGAATTCTACAATATCTTTTACAGTTCCATTTCGAATACTTTTTGGGTGACACCCATCTATTATACAGAAAAACATTCTAATTTCATATATTCATCCTCATTATCAAAATACAAATCAGTTATATGCTTTCTCACACTACTACTACGCTCCTAATCATCACACTCAGTAGATTTTTTGAACTGAAAAAAGTATCTTTACCTTATTCTTCTATATAATGTAATATGTGATAAATAACTTTTTCATATAACTATCATAAAGTACATCTGTTTGTTCATGTAAACTGTATCTAATATTTAAATATTTCAATGTACCAAATACTCTATTTAATTTCATTAATTGTTGTAGAACTTCTGACACATCCAGTTTATCTGTCATACCTTAATATACAGTATTGAAACCAGTCACCCCATCCTATCATTTTTGCACACTTATCTGGCGCCGTAATTTTGAAATCGCTATTGAGTATTGAAATATTTTATAACACACTTGGTATTTATGACACCTACATGTCTAACGTGATATATATCACCTACTTCAATACCTCATAATTTATTTAGTGGTGCATATTTGCTGATATATTTAAGCTTATCTGCTAACTCCATTTATATAGCAGTAAAATGCTCAAGCCTTTCTAGTGCAGTTATTAGCTTTGGAATTGATACAGATGATTTAATGCAATCTAAATCAGTGATACCACCTCCTGTTACCTTTTTTGTGAATTCATTGTAGTCATAAAATATACTCTCTTTGAAAAAGTGCAACATTCCATTAGCGTGCCTGACTGCAGAATTTACATGTATTGGTAATCCCGAAAATTCTCTGTTTATAATAGCACATACTTTATATTTAATATTACACTCATCCAACTCTGCATACAAATCATTAAAGAATAAAAATGTTCTGTCTGAAAATATATTGATGATAACATTTAATACATAGATTTGATGTAATCCTCTAGTACATAGTGTCTTTGGGTACCCTGGGATTAAGTGCAATATAGTAAATGCATCATACAGATCATGTTGTCTACAAATCTGACAACTTTACCATTTGTTCCATGATACACAACAGTTATAGTTCGTAAATTTTGTGGTAAAAATTTTAACTACTCGGTTATTAAGATTGATTTTTGTATCTTATCATCAACGATCCATACCCATTTTTGATAAAAAATATATAAAATTCCATACATAAATAATAAGTAGAAAATGAAATAATAATGTGGCATTGATGGCTGAGGGGCGACTTCCGATTGAATTCGGCCACCAAGTTGCAAGCTTATTGTAGGTGACACCACTTTGGACAACTTGCATGTTAGCGATGATGTGATGAAGGTGAGGACAACACAACACCCTGTCCACAAGTGGAGAAAATCTCCAACTTGGCAGGAATTGAACTCAAGCCCACCAAACGGCAAGCAAGCACGTTACCACTCAACTAAGCTGGCTGACAAATAATAAGTAATAAATACGCATCCTTTGATATAGTGATTCAACTGGTTCAATTGATGTAGATGACACAACTGGTGTTCATTTTGGTATAGATGGTTGAGTTGGTGGTACTAATATTTTACCATAGACATTTTGAATAGCGTTAATATTATCTTGAGATGATTATAAATTTGATGTGTTGTAGTATGCTTACATTACAATCTCATGAACTAATACTTCGAATAGATTTATTTGATGTTTTAGTGTATTGCTCTGAATCTCCAAGTACCACATTTCATCTTGATTAATATGAATTTCTACTGGATCATTATCCATAGTTGGACAAACGCATGAAGTAACACTTGAGCTTTGCCATCTAACTGCCTTGGGCATTGGTGAGCTCTGTCAAGTTCATATCTATGTAATTGTCTTTTATTTGTAAATAAAATATCAGGATTATTACCTTTCTGATTAAACTGAGTATTAATATATGTTTGCCAAAAATGAAATGCTACTTGTAGTGCATTTTTAGTTGCTCCATTATAAAGCCATTTTATATTTTTTTTTTATACAGACTGGTACTATAGCCAAACGCAGCTTCTCCAGCACATCTGGGCATACTGAACAAATTTAAAGCGTCATCACTTAATTCTCCTTTTATTTCAAGATTTTATGTCAACTGAAATAACATCAATGCCTCTATAAATGCATCAACACTCATTTTTGTATAAGATTATCTGGTATAATCAAGTAATCAACGTCATTTAAATATTTTATTGCTTTGCTCTTATCATTTGAAACAATTATTTACACAAATAACAGTAACTTCAGAATTTTCATTTACTTTTACTTAAAATATTTCAGCGAGATATCATATACTTAATTATTTTTAAATACATTACATTAATGTATCATGAGATAATTATATCAGTGGATAAAATTACTCCAACTATATTACTCACCCTTATCTTGAGATAGTTGTACAAATAATAACAATAATCATTATAGTAATAATAACAACAATAAAATATAACAACTTTTAAATGTAGAAATTGAGTTTATCCAAGCCGCAAATAAATCTTATTCAACAGCAATGTTAAAATTATTTGAATTTTATTCAGTAACAATTCTCGACTTAATTTAGTTGCATGGTTTAAAGGTGTTTTGTATCGATTGTTTGAAGAAAAACATCTATTGATAACTAAAGGGATTTTATATATCATTTATTACGGACTGACTAATAATACAGAGCATGTGGTTATATACTCTGAAAAATTAGAAAAATCGAGTCAAATTTTATTCAATCTTCAAAGAATTACTATCTTGACTATACTGCAATGAAATACCATAATCCTTTGGCTCTATAATGCGAATGCTTTTAAAAGGAAGTCAGAGATGTAACACCAAACAATCCGAATAAAAAACGTGAACACTTTTATTTGTTAGAAATATTAAAAAACAGCAATGAGTTAAAGAGCTAAAGTTTCTGTTAAAATTAATAATTATTACCTTAACACCTGAGAAAATATTTTGTGATTGTTTAAATTCTACAATAATTATAAAACCACTCAGTGTCAAAAATTTATTGAACAACAAGCTACATAGTATGGAAGTAAACTAAAAATTGAAGTCCAAGAGTTAAAAGAACAAAAAGAAACAATATAAACTCAAGTAACATTAATAAAAATGTCAATAGTAATGAAGAATGGTATTATAAATGGTGTTACTGGGAAACTATTAAAAAGATCATTATTATAAAGTTATATTACATTATAAAGTTATATTATAAATAAATTTAAAGCTGGATTAGCTACATATAATAGTGGTGAACATCTCTACAGTAAATTTTAAGGTTGTTATATAAAAGACTGTGTTAATTATCGAATTATTGAAGACATGTTTAAAACGTATTATTTAAATGAAACTTTCCTGGCAGATTAAAACAGTGTGCTGGACTGAGACTCGAACTCAATACCTTTGCCTTTTGTGGGCAAGTGTTCTATCATCTGAGCTATCCAAGCATGACTCATGACCCATCCTCACATCTTCAGTTCCGCCAGTACCTACCTCATTTCTTACCTTCCAAACTTCACAGAAGCTCTCCTAGACACCTTGCAGAACTATAATTCCTCAAAGAAATCCATTAGGCTGTGGCTAAGACATATCTCTGCAATACCCTTTCTTCCAAGAGTGCTAGTTCTACAAGGTCTGCTGGAGCGCTTGTGTGAGACCTGGAAGGTAGCAGATGAGGTACTGTCGGATTTGAAGTTGTGAGGATGGGTTAGAGTCAAGCTTTGTAGAACAGATGGTAAAGTACGTTTCATGAAAGGTAAAGGTCCACTGCAGAGTGAAAATTTCATTCTGGAAACATCCCCCAGTCTATGGCTAAGACATGTCTCCTCAGTATACTTCCTTTCAGGAGTGTTGGTTCTGCAAGTTCTGCAGGAGAGCTTCTGTGAAGTTTGGAATGTAGGAGACGAGGTACTGGTGGAATTGAAGGTGTGAGGACAGGTCGGGGTCATGCTTTGGTAGATCAGATGTTAGAGCGCTTTACCCCAATTGGCAATTAGCACATTGGACTCACATTCGGGAGGATGACAGTTCAATCGCGTCTCCGGCCATCCTGATTTAGGTTTTCCGTGATTTCCCTAAATCCTTTCAGGCAAATGCCGGGATGGTTCCTTTGACAGGGCACGGCCGATTTCCTTCCCCATCCTTCCCTAACCCGAGCTTACGCTCTGTCTCTAATGACCTCATTGTCGACGGGACGTTAAACACTAATCTCCTCCTCCTCCCAATTGGCAAAGGTCCTGATTTCGTGTCTCGGTCCAGCACACAGTTTTACTTTGCCAGGAAAGTTTCATATCAGGGCACAGCCCGCTACAGAGTGAAAATTTCATTCTGGATATTATTTAAATATTTGCATTTACAGAATATGTGACATGTTGTTAAATGAATTACAGTTAAATGATGATGATGTTAGAAATTGATACCTCCTCAGAAAACATTCCAAGAGATTGCAAGTAATGATTAGATTATATTCAGTTTTTGTTTTATAGATCCAACAATGAGATGATTCTCACGGGCGTGGAACTAGTCAGAAAATATAACATAAAAAACAAAACATTTGAATATGATACACACTTCCCTGATCATTTGTCAGGAAACAGTAATAATATGAGAATACAATACAGCTAACTGGAACTGATAATATTCACAGCATTAATACAGTCTAAGAATGAAATATATTTATTCACTTTTAATAAATCTGTCATACTCGATATACCTAATCTTGACTGTTGTGAGCAAGTGCTTTCAAAACTGAAATCTAACAAAGACATTTTTATTGAAGCTGGACTAACAGTCCCTGTTAATATATTCATCTATAAAATAGAAGGAGTTGCCTATGAAAAGGTCTTACAAATTCTGTATAAACTGTGCATTATCTGAAAACAAGTTTCTAGTGGTTGCTGGCAATTTATTAAAAATGTCCATTCTTGAAAATTGGACTCCTTTTTGGATCAAGGTAAGTGATTTTAGGTCTTTATGTAGATTGTTCTTATTCCTAGTATAGATATTATGTATTGAGCTATTGGCTGGAAATAAAGAATATTACTTGCAACAATTTTCATTAAGGAATAAATATACTGTGAAGCAGTGGTTAGAATACTCAGTACCTTGAACATGAAGTTCTTGCATCTACATCAGAAATGACACTTATTACACACTTTTGCCCTCTAAAAATTTTTGCTCCAAATGACATAATACAATGAAAGTAAGCAAAGCATGTAAGTTGTTTTACATTTAAATCTCCTCCTATACCTGACATCATTCACATTGCAAGTAGTGACTTGTTTAAGAACTTCAGCAATTCTGTGGTATGCCCTTTCCAACTGAATTTATTATTTAGTTCTAATCCCAGAAATTTAACACAGTCAACCACTTTGATCTGTATGTCTTCATTTGTTATAGAAATGCTGGCAGGGAGTCTCATACAGGTTCTTGACTGCAAATAGTGGGTCTTTTCATACTTTAATGACAGTGAATTACTCTAAACCATTCATTAATGTCACCAAATTTTGGTTAGCAGCCATTTCTAAATATGCACCTAATTTGCTATTTATTGTATTGTTTATATCATCTGCAAATAAAATAAACTTAACATCTTGCATTGTAACAGACGAGAGGTCATTAATGTACACAAGAAAAAGTGATGGAGCCAAAATGGAACATTGAGGAACACAACATGTAATTAATTCCCAATCATATGAAAACTGATTGCTTACCCAAAAGGTATTTTTCAATGACACCCTTTGTTTCCTATTAGTTAGGTAAGATGCAAATCATTTTGCAGCACTGCTGGTCACACCATAAAATTAAAATTTACTTATGAGAATGCTGTGATTCAGAGAGTCAAAGACTTTTGACAGTTCATAGAAAATGCCAGTAGCCTCTAATTTGTTATCTAATGAATAAAGTACATTCTCACTGCATGCGTCAGTTGCCTTCCCTAGATTGAAACCATTAAGGAACCCAAACCGTGCCTTGGACAACATATTATTTGCAGTCACATGCTTAGGAAGACGCTTGAACTCAACATTTTCAAATATTTTTTTTTTAAAAAGAGCTAGCTAAAGTGAAATTGGTTGATAATTTGACGATATCTCTTTATGCTCCTTCTTGTAAAGAGGCTTAACTTCAGCATATTTTAACCAGTCTGGAAACATACACTGATGAGGAATTGATCACACAAAACTCACATGAGGGCTCTTTGATTAACTTCATTGATGTGTTATCATAATCACTAGAATACTATGATTTTAAGGATTTTGTAATGAATGCTACTTCGATGGGAGAGGTGAGTGTCATTTCCATTTTACTGAATTATTTGTAAAGACTGTTCTCAGATATTCCATTGTAGCGTTTACTGAACCTGATAACCCCAAGCTGTCAGTAACAGAAACATAGTACTTCTTTAAAATGTTTGTAACATTACATGCATATGTTACCAATGTCTCATTTATTTTTATAGCTATCTGTTCCTCTTACTTTTTGGCCTCACCTGTCTCTGTCTTTACTACATTCCATATAATTTTTATTTTGTCACCTGATTTAATTATCTTTTTCTCATAAGAAAACTGCTTAGATTTCTGGATTACTTGCTTCAATATTTTGCAATATTCTTTTAATGCATTGCAATGATAAAATCAGAGTTGTTCCTAGATAGTAGATACAGTCTCCTTTTTGTCCCACATTATATCTTTATTCCTTGTGTAATTCCTGGTTCATTTTTAGACTTGAGTATGATCTGAATTATCTCTAGGGGAAAACAATTTTCAAAAGAGGAAGTAGCATCATTAAAGAACGCTTTGTATTTTCCATTTGAGTCAGAATATTGTAAACATCCATATAGTTCATGTTTTCGAGTAATCTCTGAAAATTCTCAATTTTTTAACTGACTTAATACCCTCTTGAACTCAGATTTAATGGATTTTATATCATTTCTCTAGATTTGTCTACAAAGGTATTATCAATAGCAATCTCAGAGCATTTACATACCTTAGTAGCAAAATGCACAGCAGGAATTAAACTAAATGACAATGTTACTGATTGCAATAACTGTTCACTAACAGACCTGTTCAATAAACCCACATTAAAATCACCAGCAATCACTATCTTTCTGTTTTTTACTGTGAGGTGAGGCAACAGGGCTTCCAGATGATTCCTGAAGAGGTTGGAGGTTCCTGATTGGGCACTGTATATATTTACTACTATAAAAGACTTATTATGAAATACTACTTGTGTTGCACAAGTTTCTAAGTGCTGGTCTGAGCAAAATTTATTATTATCAGTAACCCTGAAATCAAAACAATTTCTGAAAAATGTGTCAACTTCTTCCTCCTTCATATTTTCTGTACAGAAGTAAGAAGCTAATCTGAATCCTGTAACTTTTTAAGATATCTACACCAGTGGTCACAAGATTTTGAAAGAGACAGATATATAAACTGGTTTGCACAGCATCTAATTATTCAACACAAATAAGCAACTCATTAAGTTGAATATATAACATCTTCAATTTCAAATAGTTCTATAGCTCAGTTATCAGTATGTCGTTTTTCAAATATTCCTTCCAATTTTCATTTTCTCACTTTGTCACAAACAGCATACTTAGTTTTAGCTAGGTGAATAATTGTTGTACTGGGCATACAATTTTGCTCATTAATATCTATTGGTTTCATTTTTGTTGTCCTATGCACTTGTATTAATGTAGTCACTCTCTAATTATGGTAATATTACCACCTGTTTATAGTTGTCTTGAATGCTAAATTTTTTCCTTATCTTTTATGTCAGTGTTCCTCTGAAACTTTCCACAACATATGCTTTGTTATGCTATCTCAGTACATGTGGAATAGTGATTAATGTTGCATATTTCCATGAGATTGTTAAAATTTATTAGTTATAAAATTCTTTTTCATTGCCTGTTTGAAAATCAGGCATTTATTGCTCTTTTAATATATGCTTAAATGCATTTGCTACATTATTCCTTGGTTTAACTTTAAGACTTAATTCCATTGCATATTTAGAGCATACATCTATAACTATTAATATATATTTGTAAGCTTTATTATTATTTGATAAACCCTTTAATTGACCTGAATTCATTTAACTAAATCAGCTAGCTGTAAATCATCAATCTCAAATGATACACCTTTTCTTCTATTATAATTTCTTCTTGCAAGTGTGTGTAATTCATTTATAATATCTTGGCTGTTAAAAACAACTAATCCTATATTTTTCACAAAGTTTCTTTTCTTAGATATACATATTGTATATATACCCTAAATCATATTTTGAACATTTTCAGTTGTTTTTCTATGTACATTATGTGTTTCTGTAAATTTTTTACACAGAAAACATTATCATTCTTTTGTATAGATTAAAAATATTGAATTATTTCACTTAATATAATTAATTTTACATCGGGTGTTGTGTGACGTCCTTAGGTTAGTTAGGTTTAAGTAGTTCTAAGTTCTAGGGGACTGATGACCTTGGATGTTAAGTCCCATAGTGCTCAGAGCCATTTGAATCAATTAATTTTACATCTGTAGGTACAGTAGTAACCATATCTTTTAACCTTAAAGTTAGAAAATTTGCTTATCAATGTAACACTAAAATTATTACATGTTAAGTCTTTACCAATAATAATTATTCGTTTAAGTTTAAAATGATGCCTTTTTATGTTCATCTCTATTCATTAATGAAAATTCAATTATTTCTTTATCATACATCACATTTTGTAGTCCACTAAATTTGTTTAAAGTATAATTATGAGTTGTATACACACAATTTATCTTTAATTTACTAACACCTAAAGAACTATGATAAAACATTTTTTGGTTATTAAATCGTTGCATAGCGTTATTGAGCCAAGTCACAAGATCATTTAATCCATTTATATATATATTTTGTTAACTACATCTTTTTCATCAGATGGATGTTTTACATCAACAAATCTCCTATATTAAAATCAATATAACTTTTAGCTAAATTAAAAATATTACTTAATTCACTACATATTTGTTTAATTACATCTTTTATTTCTGGATCTATTTTTTTCTATTTTTGTTTCTAAAAACTCGAAAGCTGATTTTATGTTATATTTTTTCAAATCTTTAGATGTGATTCATTTTGTATTTTCCATCAACCTTAGTTCCTAAAATGTTCATTTATTACATTCAAAACATTATTAAATTTATATGACAACAACTATAGCATAAATAAAAATAAATGACCACATATGACTTCACCATAGTGTTATATTATCTCTGCACTAAATTGTTACTGACATTCTTCTAAGTTGTTAAATAATTGTATTGGTTCTGTACCGCAAAATACAGTTTTTTTTGTAGTAACAAATGCAATGTGTACTAAATAAACAATTCAACATTCATATACTCTAGGATGAATAAGTGACTCATCAGTTTTGTAAACACCGAAATTTTCAGTGTTTTTCTATATCAAAATTTACATTTCAATTATTTTTTGCAAGATTGTTTTCATCATGTACCCCTTTTTACAACGTTAAATTAAGTCTTTTTTTGCACTACCAAATCTGCATAATCTCTTTGTTTCTTATGAAATGCAGTTGAAAATGCAAGTCTTTCACTTGCTAATGAACCCAATGCACCTAAATATGCTAATGCTGCTAATAATAAAGGTAAAAATCCATCTTCATCTTGTGTTAATTCATCAGCCTCTTTCTTTTTCATTAATATTCAATAATCAGTTTCACAACAGATATGCCTAATGATATGTGTAAATTTACACCTTTCTTCTAATCTCTCTTTCTCTTTTGAGGGGGAAATTGGCAATTCTGTGTAACTGATCCATATAGAGTTTCATTTTGATTGCTTTAGCCTGAGATCTACCACTGGGTAGCACTTTGTAATCAATGCTTAAGTTATTCATTTATATTGTAATAGGTGGCCGGGAATATCATGACTGTCACGGTCATGGGTTCTCTTTCAGGAGGTGGGAGGGTGTGGCTAGCACGACTCCTGATGGCAAACACAAAGCCTTTAATCCAGCATTACAACTGCTGGATGGTTCTCAGGGTGAATTATCATCTCTTCGTAATAGACCGACGGAGACAGTAGCTAGTGGCATCCTGTTGACAATCTGGTGGCAGTGTAACGCACGACTCTAGTGATGGAGCTGGCATCGGCCTCCTGTCACTGCTAGCTGTATTGGAGGAGCAATGGTGGGCTCAAGTGATACATGATGTAAACAGCTGTGAGCAGGTCCAAAGTGTAGACTGTCTCCATCATAGCGGTTGTATGGCAAGTGGGCAGGCCAGAGTCCAGGGCTTAAGACTCGGTCACGGTATCTGCAGTGGCAGAGGTGCCAGGTGGCACATGTAATTTATCACTGCCCAGATGCATCCAACTATGATGCACTGGCCTGCAGTCGTTAAGTATGCTTCTACCAGCCCCCCCTCCCCCCTTATTTCTGCTGTTTTTCTCTGGTCAGTAGGATGATGGAACGCTCCAGCATGGGCAGAGGCCACCAGCTGATGTAATCGGGCCACTGTTACTGCACATACGTCGTCACTTTCGGTGTAGAGCACACTGTCAAATGTCACGTAACCCACCTGTCACCACATCTATTTCTCCACCTTGTTGTCCAACTTGGCTGGTCAGTGGTCCACATACGACACAATCTCATTCTTCTGAGTTGCTCACACTACTTTTTCAAACAGTTTTAATGGATTTAACCAATTTAATCATTTTATATCTTAACTCATCCCCTTCTTGGAAGAATCTACCCCCAAATTCTATTATTTCCTGTTATATCTACTACCTTTATCTAAAACTGCTAGGCTATTCACTTCTATGGTCCCTATATTATGGTGCTATGGTCTTCACTAATTCACCACTTCTCTTCACTAATCCCCAGTGTATCTGCATTTTGAACGCCATGGTTCCTGGTACAGTGTGGCTGTATGCAACCTCACACTCAGCTTTTCCTTATAGGCTCTGCTCATTGTTTTCATTGCCTTTTTGGTTGGTGGTGTTTCTACATGTTTGAACCAGTAGGTTGAAGGTTGGCAGTGGTGGGATTTGCTCAGCTTCTCTCTTGAATAAAGAGTACACAATTCCTATGACAACACAAAATATACAGTCAGCTGTGGTGAAAATCCAATGACTACTAGTCGCTACTGCTGTTCCTGCAGGTAATTCCTTACATATTCCAAAAGGTGTTCCTTGGTGATTCGCCCATGCTATGAAGTAATCATTTGTTCCAGAGACGTGAGTAAAGTAGAGTCCATAGTACTATTTAGGAAAGTGAGGTGTTCTGTGGGTGGGATTTTGTGCGCAAAGGAAATAGAAATCCTGCTGTTAGTTTTTTTTATCCTTGCTTGAGGTCTAAGTGTATAATGAAGAGTCGTGCTAGCTATAGAATTATCCTGTTTCCCCTGCCTCACGTTTTCCTTTATCTCTATTTTCTTCAACTCCCTTCTCCCAACTTTCGAAGATCCTCTTGCCAAAACAGGCAGCTCTTTAATATTACCCTTAAATGGCCGAATTTGAACCACATGAATTACTGTGGGGCGAGGCGGGTGCTGTAACTTGACATCAACAGGTGCTTTTTGAATTATAAGTGGCTGTGACATAAGCTAGTAGACTATCCCAATTGTTGTGCTGCCAATTAATATAATAACTTAAATGTTTTCACAATCGTTTTGTGAACCCATTCAATTCGATCGTTAGCATGTTCATACAGAATGCCCATTTGCAGTTCCTTAATATACAACAGCCTGCATATTTCCTGTATCAACTCGGACATAAAAAATTTGATCCTTGGTCAGTTATAATGGTCTCCGGAGTCCCAAACTGGAGTATTTATTGACTGACCACTGCATGAGCCGCTGTTGTGGCATTTTGATCCAGTAAGGGTGTCATGGAAGTGAAGCGCAAAAAAGATCTATTACTGTCAACACATAACACTTCCCTCCTGCTGTTTGTGCTAGTGGAAAAAAAAAAAACGATCATTTGAAATAGCTTATCCACTTCGGGTAGCCTTTGCAATTTCATTGTTGATGGCTGAGTTCGCCCTTTGTGCACATGGAACATAGTTTCTCATGTAATGGTCTACATCCTTCATTGTAGCAGGTGTCGGAAATTCTTTTACTACCCCAATCAGCCACAGGTCAGTGCAGACACCATCTCGGCCCATAATGTGACACAAATACTGGACTTCTAGTAATATAAAATAGCACTTCACCAAGCTCAAGCATTAATCGTGCCATGCGTTGATGATTGAAGACCTCACATAACTGTACAATATGCTCCAGGATACCTGTGGAATATAGGATTATATCATCCAGATGTACCATGCACTGCTTCCATTTTAGCCCTCGCAACACAGCATTCACCAAATGCTGTAAAGTTGCAGGGGTGTTCTTAAGCCCAAAGGGCATATGATGATATTGGAAATGCCCAGTTTGTGTCGAAAACGCCGTTTTTGAAGGGTCTTCAGGTGCCACTTCTAATTGGTGTAACCACTTCACAAATCTAAAGTCATAAAGTACTGGCACTGAGCTAGATTGTCTAACATCTCCATGATGTTTGGCACTGGGTATGCATCCAACCCCATCTTCTGGTTCAAGAAGTGGTAGACACGACAAAACTGATATGCTATAACTACATCTGTTTTTTTTCCCCAAAATGATTACGGAAGCAGACCATGGACTCTTACTTGTTTCCACAATTTCAGCCTAAAGCTGCTAATTGGTAAAATCCTCCTATAAATGTGGTGGGACTCAATAAGGCCTTTTATAGACCAGGGATTCATTCCCAGTGGGAATATGATGTTCTAGTGTTGTAGCAGATAACGGACCCAAAGGATTAAACAGCTCTACCTACTCTCCCAAGAGTTTCTCCATTGCCTCCCTCTCTTGCCCTCCAGATGTGCTTCCTTATCTTTTAGTATGATCCAGTTAACAGACTTTGCTGGTGTCATGTAATTAACTGCAAAATATCTGTTCAACTCCTCCTCGTGTATCACTTCCAAACTTACTATCAGTGTACCGTGTGACAACTGTACTTCTTTGGGACCAAAATTATCTACAATGACATGTACTACTTTAGCAACTTCCACTTCATGAACACAGAACATGTTACACCACACAAAACATTTGACCTTATCCAAGTTTTCTTTCTCATGCAAAGGTTTGATGGCACACAGAGAATTTCCTGGCAGGTCAGTACCCACATCAGCCCAGATTATTTTTCCTGCACCTTTCAGTACAATATTCCGCAAGTTAACTTTAAGGGAGCATGTAGGAGATTTCCCAAGGCAACCGACAACAATGGTATTCCAGCTGTAGAGCCTAGATGAAACAATGTTCCATCTAGTTGCACCGTTCACTGATTCAAGTAAACCTTCGCATGATGTGTAAATAGGAAGTCTCATCTGAGAATGATGTCATAGCTGCTGCCAACTATGGAAGGAGCTTCTTCATTAATCTGGAAGTTATGTTCCCTCACCCACAAATTCAACATCCATGATCCAAGTGAACTCACACAACCTCCACCTACGCCATTTAATGTCCAGGTTGATGCTATTAACTTCTTCTTGATTATATTCTACTCTCCACAGATATCTGTGAACCAGTATCCAAAAAAGCTTGCACAACCTATTTCCCATGTAACTGGTCAGAAAAAAGTCTGCCACTGATTTTGTGCATGTGCTGATTCTTACTGGGAGTACTGTATGTTGGACACCCCGTCTTCTGTAGCATTTAACTGCCAAGAACAGGAATGTCCTTCGTGCCTCTGCCATTTCCTGTTATTTCAGCTTTGGTCAGAATGCCCAAATCTCTGGCACCACCTGCACTACTGCTCACTATATTCCCACTTCACATGCCCTTTGAGACCATGCCTAAAGCATTTCACACATGTACTAAGCACTGTTTTCCTTTCCTGTGTTTTGGCAACTGACTCTATTTCCACTAATCACAGCGCAACTTCCATCGCTTGGTTCAATGGCTTCAGAAACTCCATTTGCACCTTTCTTGACATTTCAGGCTGTAAGTTCCATAACAATGCATCTATAGCCCTTTGCTTGGCTTCCTGTAAGATAGCTGAATTGACCCCATCATTTCCCATGAGCTCATAAGTGCCAATATGAATCTTGTGATGTGATCTTGTGAATATACTCAACTGATTCCCCATGCTTTTGATATACCCTGCTGAGTTGTTAACAGTAGTACCTTGTTGCGTTCTTTCTCTGACGCCTATCTATCAGTTCCTGCCCCAGAAATCTTCAAACAACTTAGCCTCTCTTAATCTTTTGTTGCACACAGGTTATGCCCTAGTGCCCCTGTTAGCTACAGCCTAGCCACACTCAGTAACTGCTTCTTATTCCAATTGTCTAACCTGCTGGCCATAGCCAGACTACTGAAAAAATGAAAACATCCTCTGTTGATTCCCTGAAAGTGTGATGACCAGAGCCATGGTGATGTTATCATGGGTTAGTGAGTCAGGACGCGACTGCTCTTCACCTCTCGAAGTGGCTCCAGATCTGCTTACAATTGGCCTACCTGCTCTATGAGCTTTTGAATGGTTTCCATGTCCAAAACTTCCTTTGTAACTATTGTCTATCAATTGAAGCAAAAACAGAATACCCAAAGGTGAAAGACAGGACACGTATCAACCCAGTAGGTTCGGAACAAAACTTAAATGTAGCACTTACTTCATCCAGTGTGTGGAAAATCCCTGCTGGTGCAGATCCTTGTCGCTCATTGTCAACTTCTGGCTGCTTGACCTCTACTCTTTCCCACCAGTCGTTCTGACACCAGTGTAAAAGGAGGTGGGATAACATGACTGTTGGAATTGCAGGTTCTCTACCGGGAGGTGGGAGGCAGTGGCTAGCAGATGAAAGTCGATGGCAAATACAATGTAATTATTTCAGTAACAAGCCATTACAATTGCTGGATGGTCTTCAAGGTGAATTTTCATCTCTTTGTAATATACTGAAAGAGACAGTGGCTAGTAGCAGGCAATGGGGTCCTGTCATAACAGTATGTTCCTGATGTGGTGGCAGTGAAATGCACCACTGTGGAAATGGAGCAGGCATTGACCTTTCACAGATTGTGGCTGTGTTGAGGGTACAGTGTGGCTATCACACCCGGTTCAGTCCAGTGAGGCGTGATGTCAACTGCTGAGAGCAGATCTGCATTCCGCCCCGTACACCATCTCCATAAAGGCAGTTGTCTCGCAGGTGGGCAGGCCACAGTCCAGGACTCGAGGCTTGTTCAAAGTGTCCGTGGTGGTGTGAAGTGGCACAGGTGGTACCTTACTTAACTGGCTAGCTGCATCCGACCATGATGAGCATGCCTGCAGTCCTCATTTCACCATCCTTATGTCTGACTCAGGTGGTCAGTGATCCACTTATGACGTGTCCTCATTATCCTGCTTTTCTAACAGAAGTCACAGTAATACTTCATGCTTGTTTGAGGCTTTTAACCAATTTAATCATTTTCTCTCTTCAATATAAATTAAAAATACTAAAGTCTTGATATATTGTCATTAACATCGACACCCATTCCCAATTTTCTTTTTATATACACTATACCTCAAACAGTTGTTGCAGCTAATTTTTCACAAAATGATGCATCATTGCTATACCTTCTTTCTTTCACAATTTTTGATTCTCTTTATCTGAACCATATCCATGCTCTTAAATCTGTATTATCTCTGTATGCAATATGGTGCCTTTTACATGGGCCATCTAATGGATTACTCCTTTATCTCCTTGAACTAATCCTTTGTCTAACTTTGTACCAGGCCCACAATCATCACACCCTGGTGGATGCATAGTAAATGGTAAGCTGTTAATAAATGTGTTTATTATTCCTTTTCTGTGTTCTTCACTTTCCCAAAATGTATGTGGTAAACTACCTGGAAATCTAATTAAATAAAGTATACCTCTTGTATCGTCAATGAAATCATTACATTTACTTGTTAACATTTTTTTATTCTGATTTCTTCACTGTGATAATTTTTGTTACCTACCACCTCCTCATCATTGATTATCATTAACCTATCAAATAATTCATATACATCATTCAGCCACAAATATTAAATTGGCTTATCACTGTATTTTTAACAAATCAAGTACCTGTTCTTTTACTTGCATTATGATTACTCTTTATCTCATTCCACAGTGGGCATAATACATGCATCCATTTATATCCCTTACATGATTTTACTCTACTGCTATCAGCATTATATTCGTGTTAACTGCGATTTCTTTATAGATGTTTAAATTGTCTTGAGTATAATCAGTATCATTCAATTCTTTTTTGTTAAGAACTTTAATAATCACTCTCTGCCAATGATAATATTTAATATTTAACTCATCAGAATCAAATGTAAATAATCTCAGGTCTAATTTAAAAAATGATACCTTAAGTATTCATGAGATATTTTTTAAATTCTGTCGAACATGTTCAATATTTGATGAATCCTTTAACTGTTTATTTTTAATAATTTTTCCTGGTTTGTTGCTCTACTTCTTCTAATTTCTTTCCTCATATTCAAATGATGATTCAGATGGTGTAGATGGGACTGGAAATAATTCATGATAATGCTCTTTATGGTACAGTATTAGTTGCTTTTCAACTTCACTGATCACTTCTTTTTCTTTCATTACATTATCATCAAATCTTCCAGTCTCCTCTTTAACCTCTTTAATTGCATCAATAATATTTTGATCCTCTTTTTTATATTATTCATAGTCTGTAAATAGTTTTTTCCAATGTTTAAATCCTCCTTGCAACTCTTCAAGTTTTCTTATACTCTGGTTAGCTTTTTTAATAACCCTGGTTCTTATTTTGCAAGCATTTATGTAATACAAAATTCATGTAATTTTATGTCATGTTTTATGTTATATGTAAAAGAATTATTTAATTTTTTTCTATATTGCTATTATCTGATGTACATGTTATTCCTATAGTTATAAATCCAAAATCTTTGGTCCATCAATTATTACATATATTCCTGAATTCATCATACATTAAATCACCACCAACAAATTCATAATAAATGTGATGTAGATTTGTGTCACCTTGTCTAAAAGTATGTAATAAATTGAGATTATCTCTAACTAACTGTATTGTTATCATTGAATGTTTGAAGTAAATAGCAGCAGTCTATTCCTGTTGTCAACACTTAGTAAAATACTCTCTTACAATATATTAATTTTCCAATATAAAGGATCAAATACTATAAGTGAATTACCTTGATATTCATCTAATGGTACAACTTTATCACTGTTAAAATAGATGATGCTCATGATGCACCCCCTGACTCCTTAATGTTTTTACATTTTTATAAGCTCTTGGTATTTTGATTGCTCTAGGTTTTTGGAGTAAATGTATACATGGCTTATTCCTATTCAACCAACCAGGAGCTACAAGTTAGTTACCAATCACTAATGCAGTTTTACCACAACCAGTAGGGTCCTGTTATTGCACACTGGACTGAGTTAGGTAGGCATTTAGCATGATTATTTTTTGACTTTTACTCTGGAATTCTTATTTTAGGAACCCAATCTTTATTCCTTCAATTACTGATAAAAGAGCAAATTCATTCAATTAAGTGGTTAAGATATTAGGGCTCACAATTTTTGCCTGTGCATGTAAAAGATTGCTTTAAAAGTGTAGCACCGGTTGGATTTTGCACTATATCTTTAACTTCAAATGTATAAAGAAAAAATAATAAAGTTTTATTGGAAGTACAACAGTACAAATATACTTCAAATAGTTTACAAAAGTTTATGCAGACAAGTTTTAGAATTTTGGTAGGATTTAGTAATCAAACTATTGCAGCTAGTGAAAAGACTATTGTTCAAAATATTTCTAAAATTATACAATTTTGATTAATTAACATTAATTTTAATTTAGCTTATTGGAATGTATACTGATTATTTTCATCATGAAACTTACATTGCTGCCTCATTTAAGCCTAATGCTGAATTTGGTGCTCTTATAATTTATGAGCCATATCATCATTTGTTTATCTCAATTTATGAAAAATTTAGGATTAAGAAATAACTATTACCGATGAAAATGTTGATGTAATCGATTTCAAAGGTGGTGTGGTAACAGTTATTTTTTGAGATGAAATGATGATATTCTTGATAAACGAACGAGATTTAAAGATACAAACTGTATTCTTTTCCTCTGAATGAAAAGCATAAAAATAACACGAATATTCCTAACAAGGATACAGAGAATGACCGTCATATTGGTGATGGATGTGTCCATTGTAATCATACTCAATTGTACGTGAGCTTTAGTATTATTCAAGCTGATGGAAAAAATTGCTCTACATATGATGGAATATATAATACAAAGAAACAATGTAATATAAAGTATGTACTAAAGCTATTTGACTGTGTAACCATAAAGAAAGGAAACAACATTTTATTTAGAAGGGAACAGACATTTATTTCATCATCTGTTCTGTAGCAACTGAGTTCATCTCTTGATGATAAAATGTGCTTGGAGGTATATACTTAACAGTGATAAAATGAAGAGCAAGAAAAATAAAGAGCAAGAAAAATGAAGTACTTCATTCATTGGAAACACTCATTGTGAGATGACTTTTCAAGGTTTATAAGGGGGTGATGTGGGAGCATGGTCTTCTCTTTGTTTTATGTAGAGTACAAGTGCAGGAGAATCTACACTTAGATGGCCTGATTATAATAATGTAGGAGTTAAAATAAAAGACACTCATCCAAAGGAAGGTAAAACTGTAGTAGAAAATGTGGAAATTACAGTTGATAAATATAAACGTAATTATGAATTTAAACAATGAAAAATTATGCTGAAAAATCCTAAAATACCAATATCTTTCTATGAATTGCAGACTACCGAGGTAGTTGGATTAAGTGGCAAGAAAAAGTTTGAGTTAGATATCACAAATTACTATAACTCAGTGGAGTCTGTTACGCTTTATTTTAAATTTGTTGCATTTCAGGCTAATCATAAAAACAACCAGTTGATTGATTCATCATTGTATGATCATGTTAAACTAAATACACTATACTGTATTTCAAGAATGGATGAAATGAATTATTCCACATGAGATGTGGAATTTAGAGCCACTAGATAGTTATCTCAAAGCTTATGACACATTATGTGATTTTAAATGAGTTACACAATTAAAAGTAGATGCTGATATAAATCCATATAACTATAGAATAAATGTTCCTATCTATTTGACTAATATGACACATGAAAAAGTATAGTAGTTACACAAAAACAACAATTGAACTATGTGCTACTTTTAATGCTAACATATCAGCTGATACACTTGCCTAGATAATTATGTATAGAAAGAAAAATCTCATATACAAAGTATAAGATATTATTTGAGAATTGTTAACTTTGTATACTTTGTCGTAAGCATCATTTAATATATTATGATAAATACAGATTAGCTAGTGGTATTAAATAAAGTCAGAACCTCCATGTATTCAACAAATCCCATTTGTTCTTGAATTATATCGAAAGGATTCATCTTTAAAAATTGTTGCCACAAATTGGTCTATGCTTTGTGTAATATACTTTTATTCAGTGGTAAATATTTAACAACTCAGCTATCTTTGTAATAAAATCTCTATATGGTAATGTTTACCTTTGTAGCGCTTGTTAAATACACTAAATAAGTCTTCAATACAATCCATTTCATCAGGGTTAAACATAAATGCATGCAGTCCATCACTATATCTATATAACTGGTTGTTATGTGGGCCTGCATAATTAGGGCAAGAATAATAACACCTACACACAACACAGCACCACAGTGCACAATTCTGAGAAAATTCAGGTTAATTATATTCAGCTATATCAGGTGGCTGTATCACAGTTGCTTTTTTCAAAATGTATCATTCAATGTTTTGTGTAAGTATTATTGATGCATAGCTCTTTCACTTTCTGCATGTACATTTCACATCATCAATTATTAATGTTTGGTGTATTCGACGAGTAGTCTTATTCAATATTTTTGAATAGATACGTTATGTATAATCAATATATATAATCTGATTCAACATTTTCATATAAGTTAAAAATATTACATTATATTTAATCTGATTCAATTTTTAACATGCATTTGAAAATGTTGCATTAAAATTCAGTCTTTGTGTGTTTGATCATTTATATTATCATCAACTATTAATGTGTTAGGTATATTTAGCGCATAAAATCTGTTTGAATATTTTTTTAGAAATGTTGCCATTTGAAAACATTGCATTTTAATGTACTAGTGCACCCAACATGCCAACTGGAATGAAATGCAATCTTCATACATATGAGATTTATAAAATCTTATTCAATTTTTCACACATTTGCAAAATTTGAATTTTTGCACCTTGCGTACTCAAAGTACCCACACACTAATCATTTAAGCAGCGGCAAGACTTGCGATGAGGATGTGAGAGTAGTAGCCATGTGGGATACCCGCGCAGTCTAGGACACCTTGCCATGGTTCGCATAGCTCTCGCCCTTTGAAGTTCAAGTCCTCCCTCGGGCATATGTGTGTGTGTGTGTTTTGTCCATAGCGTAAATTAGTGTAAGTTAGATTAAGTGGTGTGTAAGCCTAGGGACCGATGACCTCAGCAGTTTGGTCGCTTAGAACCTTACTAAAAATTTGAATTTTTTTGTGAGAGTAGAACAGGCTGTATCACAGTAACTACAGTAACTGTGCAGTATGACATAGAAAATGGAGCATGCTACATGGAAGCATCTACAATTGTGTACAGTGAACACAGATCTCAAAATGAGATAACAAAAGGACCTGAGCAATACTTGCAACCATTTCAGACTCTTACAACAGCAGCAGCAGCAGTAGCAGCAGCAACAACATCTTCAACAACGACTATTACAGCAGCAGTCTACTCAGAGCATATACCACAATACATTGCTGCATAAACAGGTATCTGATGCAAAGCAAGAGATCAAAGTTTGTCCAGTGCTTGATATTTTAAGTGTGCACGTCACCTCCATGCATGTGATGAGTGACACTACTGAGCACTATGAACGAATGGCCAGGCACAGTGTGAATCATGAGTCAGTGCTGCATATCATTACAATACCAAGACCACCAGTTCATTATAAGGCTCAGCATCTGGTGCCAGATAGATTATGTATAACAAAGTGAAGATACCACATGCCCATACATTTGGTCCCAAACAAGGGTGGGTATCATAGAATGAGTGTGGACAACCAATTGCTAAATGCACAAATGGTACATGACAGGTACCCAATTCTGAACATCCTAGATCTTTCTCACACTTTGGTAGGGGTATCTATCTTCAGTGTAACTCACTGCAGGAAGGCTTATCTCCACATTCCCACAATTCTGGATGAGAGATAAAAGATCATTTCATTATGAATGGGTATGAATATCTTTTCACGCCCTATGGCATGAAAAATGCCGCAAAGATGAGGCAGCATTTTACTGAACAAAGTTTAAAACATCTTCCTTTTTGTTATTCATACCTCAAAGACATTTTGATTTTTTCACCAAATCTAGCAGATCATGAGGTACAAATTCACTCTGTGTTAGATACCCTTGATTGTCATGCTGTTGAGATCAATATGGAAAAGTGCCAATTACAGAAGAAGGAAGTTAAGTTTCCAGGACACATGGTTATTGCATTAGGGGTCTGACCCAATGCAGAAAAAGCAGCACTGCTTTCAGCTCTGTTTAGGCCACTAACTTATGAAGAATTAAGGCAATTTTTAGGAATCATCAGCTCCAACAGGTGACACCACTGCAGGACACAGCTATTTAAGCTCCACTAATGGATTCACTGACAGAAAAGAAGCAACATGTCAAGAAAATGTTGCTGTGGACTTTGGAAATGCTCAGGGCCTTTGATAACATCAAAATGTCCCTTCAACAAGCTGTGACACTAGTAAATCCTGTATATGACTCTCACTTATCTATTACCATTGATGCGAGTGATGTGGCTCTCAGCAAAGTGCTCCAACAACTAGTTAATGGGGTCCAACATCCATTACTTTCTCAGAAACTGATGGAGTTGCAGTGCAAATGGTCTGCATTTGACCTAGAGTTGTTAGTAGTGTATAAGGACATATGCTATTTTGAAACAGAAGGGAAGGGTAGGCCCTTCAGGTAGGCCCTTCAGTATTTTCACTGATTGTAAACCACTAGCAGAGGCTATACAGAATTCCAGAAAAGATTGCCTACCATGATGTTTTCACCAACTGGACTCTGTAAATTACTTGATGACCAATGTGCAACATATGTGATGGGCGGACAACATAGTGGCAGAACTCCTCTGGAGAATCAGTGCCTTTTTAGTGTTTATTAATTATAATGAACATGTTTCAGTGCAGCAGACCAATGCACAAATCAAACAACTTTTGCAGAACACCATGACTAGGCTTCGGTTTCAGTGCTGATGTTCCAGATTGGACAGACAAGACTGGTGCGACGTATCAAGAGGGAAGTCAGACCATTGGTTCCAATTCAAATGAGAAGGCATATGTTTGATAATCTCCACAATTTAAGCTGAGTGCACTCTGGTTCAGTGTGTGTCACAGATGACATTATCAATGACATCATGGCATTTGCCCACCCCTCACCATCTGACAAAAGCCGCCTGCAATATGTATAAAATTTTGGCAAGAAATTCAAATTTTGGTGGGGTTTTCCCTTACATCTATATAAGTTGGTGGAAAACTCAAAAATCCAAGATAGTGATCCAACATGATGACCAGAGCATAAAGGTGCATCTCTATGACATCAGAAAGTGCACAGGTCACTGCAGTACTGGTGCAACCAAAGGATCCAAGACTAGGATTAAACACAGTGACCAGGGCATATTAGTGAAGCTCTATGGGTGCACAACTATTGGTATGGCATCAGAATCCAAGAGCTCACAATGACTAGCACAGCATTGTAAGCTAAAGTCCAAACTGTATACTGTGCCAAAGGAACAATTATATCTTTCTTTAACACCATGCTGGGGGGAGGGAAAGAGCTCTCTGTTCCCACACTGCATGTTGCCTGGCAACATGAAAGGGCCCTCCAGCCATGCTGTTGGCCCTGGGAAGAGTCTGCATCTAGTGGCCACCTCAGGAGGACTGGGCCTGGTAGTGAACAGCCACTGTTCCACACCACATGGCATGAGACCTCTGTAGCATAGGCAGAATGCTGTGTTACGACCTTGCAGCCTGGTTGGTGGTATACTGCAAGCTACAGGTATCAGCACATGTAGTGCACACACAAAGTGGAGTATAGAAGGTTCTATTTCTAATGCTAGTATGCTGTTGTGATGGTACTGCAGTCTCAGCCTGCATGATCTGTGTTAAAATGATGGAAATCTAGAAAAATAAAGGAAGCACACTTGCACTTTAACCCAAACGACAGGGAGTCAAAATTCGTGTAAGTTGAAAATAACCTATAAATCACACATATGTTCAGCATGGAAACTGAAAAAAATCAGGGGAAGCACATTCATCCTCATGATAGTGGACACTTGTGTGGTGGCACTCAAGCCAAAAAAAAGTAGGTTCAGGTACTTTGCTTATACAAATTCACGACAAAAATTTGTCTGTTTGGCATGGATAGTGGCTGTTTCACTGACAGTAGCATAACCAACATCACAGAGTCATCAAACATGTGAAATTATATGCACCAGCCATGTGGCAACATTTGAGAATGAAACATTCCTATAGCTATTTACAACTCGAATCATAGCCATCAAAAATCTGGCCAATATATATGATAGGAAAGTGTGATATTTTCTATGATAGTAATGGTTGATTCCATACTTATACACCACACTTCAACACAAAAAACTGAACCTCCATCACCAACAAAGCCACTCACCACCTACTGGCCGTAAGATGTAGTCTAGAACCCCCCCCCCCCCCCCTGCCCACTGTCCACTGTCCCAGTATGGGGAAGCAGTGTGCTTCTGTAAATACATTACAATTATATTATTCAGATGGTTTGCCATGTCCTGCAAGCAGTGGTGGCTTGCAGCTGCCAGTAAGAGTGTTTTACATGACTCCACCAGCCAGCAGTCATAAAGGGAGCACATAAAGACTGGCAGAGAATACATAGTCACTTTTCTACGGCTTGTAGCTCAGCAGAAGCAGCGTGAAAGTCTGTAACTTGGAATAACACGACAATTTTACATGTTCCTTAGATGCACTTATTTTTGCTACAGATATGCCTTGGCACGATGGAAATCTGTTATCAACAAAGACAAAATGTTATGCCATCCAGGATCACAAATTGACAGAGTTAGCTTCCCTATCATTAAGAACAATACGCTATTTACTAATAACTCATCAATACTATTATGTTTTCACAAATATTCCATATTTTGCTTGTGTTGTGACATCTTGGAACTGTATTTAACACTGACCAGAAGCTGGGAACACTAACTTTAGGTTTAATTACATACTGTCAACGTAACCGAATACATGTTTAAGATATGCTCACGATTCCCATTTCTGCTACACATCTAAAAGCACAACAATTAGGAAACAGAATTCTTCGTACATTTTTAATTAACACTGGTACTAAAGTTATAAAAGCTTGTTAATGTTTCCAGGAAATCTGTCTTCCATCCATTTCTCTTGTACTACATAAAGCCAAAGAATGACTCAAGTCTAATGGTGATTAGCATAATCAAAACAGTTCAATATGTTTCATGCAATTTTATATGTTTGGTGTTAGGACATCTCTCAGGTACATGATATTTAGGTATTTAGCTGCTGACACACCTTTGAGTTCTCTGGAATTCTCAGCGTTTTACATACGAACTTAAAAAAGCTTGCTGCACTAACATTGTGAACAGAACACTAGATCAATAAAATCTCCCCCTCCCCCCCTCTCTCATACACACTCACTCACTCACTCACTCACACACAAACTAGCTGTCAAGCAAATGACTAGAGAAACATATGCATCGAGCTGACAGTACCTCACCCAAACTATAAGTGTGTGGGAAATGGGGTACCGGCAATGTGATAGCAGTATACTGACAAAGCATGGGGATACAATTTCCATATTATTTATTAGTAAGCACATAAACATAACACTTGTAAACATTATGAGCACACAGAGCATATTAACTTCCACTGCCTCACAGGGCAGCAATCACCACTTACAGTCAGTGATGTTGAAATGTTAAGCCACCACAGAACCTCCTCCCAATGTACAGAGCGTGTGAGGAAAAGCTGTGGTGGGACACCGTCGGTCTGAAGTGATGTAGGTGGCTGTATGATGGATGAGATGGAAGAAACATTGTACTCAGCAAGGTGCACCGTGGGGTGCAAGGCACGCCCAAAATGAAATGTCATCAGTGTCACTAACAGATTGCTGCTGGCAGCGTTAGCAGATAAGGAAGTAGTCTCGTCAGTGTTTTTAGTTGTTGCTGGCTTGGTGGCAGTGTTTGGAGAAGGGGAAGCATGTTGGCGGCATTGCCTTACAGTGTTGCATCCACAGAAGGCATTGCTGGGCCGGTGGTGGTTTAAGCTGGGGTAATGACGGTGAGTGTACCATTTGCTGCAAAATGAGAGGTGGGTCCTGTCATATCAGCTTCGGTGGGACAAGAGTGGTGTGCACAAAACTGGGTGTGACAGTGCTTAAACCCGACTGTCTATCCGTGTCCGAAAGAACAGGCACCATGCATTCATATAACTGATATGCCTAGCTGGGCAGTGGATCCACCTTCTTCAGTGTGGATGCACAAATACATATCACCTTCTGTGGGAATCTCAGAGTAACAAGCGGAAGTAACTGTGGATAGGTGGTGCTTGGTGGGAATGTGGATGAGCCGCGCAGTTCTGATAACACTGTGTCCCAGATGATGCAGTGGTTAACACTCTTGCATACATAAGATCCTGGGTTCAAATACCGGTCCGGTACACAGTTTCACTCGTCACCACTGATTCCAGGTAATGTTCTGCTGCAGCTGACAGTAGTGATCCCCTTCAATTAACATAAAATGTTTCACAGCTGTGGATCCTGCGTGGTGTCTGCTCTTTCGGGCATATCAGAAAGAATACACACCACACATTCATATGATATCAAAAGTGTTTGTATCGTATTTCAGTACTAGGTATGATCCTGTAAATGGAGGTTGTAGAGCAGGTTTTACTATGTCTGTACATAGTATCACATGAGAACACGTGGCCAGATCTTTATGAATAAAAATTCATTGTGTTGCATGATGAGAGGGGGTGACACATGGCTTTTTGTATTTGTGTGCATATGTGTGCGACTAAGACTGGTAAGTCCTGGTCTATGAGGACCATTTCATGCACAGTTATGCATACAGCAGGAAGAGTGATGGGCTTGCCATATTGTATTTTGGCAAGCGTCGTGTCAAAGTCATCTTTATGTGTCGTGCAAATGCCCATGAGAATCCACAGAAGGGACTCCGTCCACAGTTCTGAGTGGCACAGGAGGAGGCTGGGTGGTCAAATCTGGCAATCCAACTGTTGACAAAAGTTTTTGCTACTGTCTCTGCTGATATGTTGGAAATGGGCATGGCCTCCACCCATTATGTCATGCATCTATCATTGTAACGGTAACCTTGTGGTTCAGGGAGTGGCTTTCAATGTCAGTGGGGGCATCCTGGAAATGCCCCTACGGAATCAGGAATTTTCCCAAGGGGGCTGTAGGTGGCAGCCAGTTTTTGCCTGTTGGTACAGAATGCAAGTCCTGGTCCACATGGCACAATCCTTTTTAATGTTAGGCCAGACAAACCATTCCATGATGAGGCATATGTTAGGGCACATGACTGGATGAGCAAGGTTGTGGACAAAGTCAAAAATTGTCCTGCGATACTGTTCTGGGGCGACTGGTTGGACCCATCCATTCAAAATATCACACCAAACTTGTTTAGTAGCATCAGGTAGTGTGTACTGTTGCAGCTGGAGTTCGGTGTCTGGTTTATTAAACAGCTGTGGAGATTGCCATCTCTCACTTGCGCATCTGCGATTCTATCAAAGTCCAGCTGGGCAGAGGTAGCTGCGATATGGGAAAGATAGTCCACCACCACATTATCAGCACCTTTAATGTACTGCAAGCTGGTTGTGAACTATGCTATGAAATCTGGGAGTGGGGGAGTGGGGGGGGGGGGGGGGAATCACCTGGATTCAGAATCCACTGATGGGTTGCAGAATGCATCTGCCAATGGGTGATGGTCTGTATATTTAGAAGAGGCCTCCCCTCAAAATCATCTGGAAAGTGATGAACAGCTTCATATATGGCTATTAGTTTGTGGCCAAATGTGGCTCACTTTTTCTGGGGTCAGTAAGTTTGCACACGGAAAACCTGAGCAGCTGAATAATTCCACTGACCTCTTGCTGTAAAGCAGCCCTGGTCAGATCACGCGATTGCTAGCATCAGAAGCGATAATTAGGTGGATGATTGAGGATTATGGGGTGTAAAATGTGTTCTTTTCTTTTGTCGAAGGCTGCCTGCATCTCGGTGTCCAATCGGGGCATCATTTTCCAGACTTATTCTTACTGCACAGTGCTTGGGACAGTGGTAGCGAAGTCTCAACAGTGTGTGGCAATTAGTTTCTGTAGAAATTTATGACCCCTGAAAACCTATGTAGCTCTTGCTAGTTGTTGGGAGGTTGGAAAGGATGTATCTGGTCAGTTTCCTCAGGAGTAGGGTGCATCCCAGACACATCTATGTGGTGTCCAACAACAAAGATCACATAGGGCTGTCAAAGTTGGCACTTGTCATCATTTATCATGACCCCATGAGAGACCAGCTTATCAAGGCCAATACACAGATTGTCATTGTGGTCTTGGTCATTTTGCAACAAGATTATTACATCATCTAGATATGTGTAACAAAAAGGCAAGGAATACGCTATCGACAAATCTTTGCCACGTCTGTGCTGCATTTTTTAGTCCGAACAGCATGTAGAGGAATTCAAACAGGCCAAATGGCATGATTATCACAGTTTCTGGTATGTCTTCATCTGTCATTTGAATTTTCAGGTATGCTGTTTTGCAGTTGATGGCCCTGAAAATTTTTGTGCCAGCCAAGACGTGGGAAAAATCTTGCAAGTTCAGAATGGCATAGCTATCAATGATAGTACCTGCATTGAGATAGCGGTAGTCACTGCATAAGCGCCGAGTACCATTCTTTATAAGAACTAGTTTGTTTGGGGAGGCCCAACCTCTGTCTGATGGCCTGACTATGCCAATTTGCAAGAGTTCATCCCCTGCAGGTTGAGCCACTTAAGAGTTTGTGGGAATCTAGGCGACAGGGGTGGTGATGCACAGGGGGACCTGGTGTGGTTGGAATGTACCATCCTGGATGGCACAGTTTGTATGTGGTTTAATGCAGGAGCACGGAGCAAGTCCAGGAAGTGGGGTGCAACGTCATTCACTGCCGCTGTTAACATCACACAGCATTGTCTCAGGAATGCACTCGAGTGGGAGTAGTGATGCTTCACTAATCTGTGAAGTGTCCATAGTAGTGGCACCATGGTAGTGACTGGTGCTGAGATGAGAAAGGTTGTCAAGATGCAGTTGGGCTACATATAGTGATACGGTGGTGTCCACAATTCATCTTTGTAATTGTTCACTGGTGAGGTGTGTGACCTAGTTGTCACGATGTAATGACGAGTACCTGGTTGCCTTTAATCATACCTGCTTGAAAAGTGCTTTGCTTTGTAGCTTCAGGTCTAGTGGTTTGCCAAGGAGTAGCAGCAAGGTCAAGGGTGCTGCGGTGCAAGCAGGTAAGTCAGTCACTGACAATGCCACGGATAGACTGCTGGCCAGCCCATCGTAATAAGAGGGTGCATTTTAAATCCAGGACTAGCTGGTAGTGCCAGAGGAAGTCTGCTCCAAGAACTGGTACAGCTGTCCTGTCACTAGGAATGTCCAAGGCATTCATGTATCTGTGCCGAGGTTGAGTGTGAAGTCCCAGCAACTGCAATTCGAGTGTCACTGGCTGCGTGCAGTTGCAGCAGTGATGGCGACAGTGCAGCAGGTGTGAGAGTAGGTGGCAGATTGCTCATGTCAGTCCCAGTATCAACGAGGAAATACGTGTGCAGCAGTCAGTCATGGGTGAACACTCAGGGACTATCTGCCCATTGAAATGCTGCATCGGTTCTGTTTTGTTGTGGTGTGCAGAGCTGTGTTGTTAACTAAGAGTGACCTGGTGTGCCTACGTTAGGTTGCCATACTAGTTTGGGTAGGTGCAGGGTCGTCTGCAGTGCTGTGGGCCCTGCCCAAATCTGGTGTGAAACCAGCAGTAATGCCATCGTGTGTTGAGTGTGGGAGCAGAGGATGCACTTGATTAGCACGACTTCTGTTCATACACAGAGTCGGGGCAGTATCTAGCTGGGAGGGCAACAACCTTGGCTGTCACAATAGGTGACTGTTGTCCGGCGGAGCTGTGAAAGGCACTCGGGGTGGTAGAGGCAGTGAGCACAATCCAGTTCGGGTCAGGCCAGTTGTTATGTGGTCCGTGGCTGTGCAGAATATCGGGGCAGCTTAGCTGGGACCATGCAAAATCAGCTTTGGTGCGGGTGTTTTGGGTGTTGACAACAGTGCAGCGCTATTGGTTGTTGATTAGAATGTAGTGTTGTGATAGTGCCTGCATTCTGTCAGTGAGTTGAAGTTTAAACTCTAGTGGTGCCTCCCCATGCACTAACCTCACTGTTTCAATGCCTTTTGGCAGTTTTAGGGGCCAAAATGTCCATTGTGATCAACCAGGCAGGAGCACTGGGTCAATTACAACCCAAAGGCAGCGCCAGAGCAAAGATGGTGAGCTGTTGCCCATAGGAGACTCAGTGATGACAAGATGTAGCTGGTGCTAAGGTGTGTGTTTAGTCATTGTAGCAATACTGTCTTGGCAACTTTGTATATGTGAGAAGCTGGAATTCCAAAAGCAAGTCACTAATAAGGTCTGCACTGTCTCTGGGCTGGTTAAGAAGATTGACACACTTCTAATCATCCCCGGTGATGCCAATGGCTGACATCAAACACTTGCTGAGCGCAAACCTTACCACAAGAGAATCCACGTGGGACAATAGTAGTCTCAGAGTGTTGGATGGTATGGTGGCTGTCAGTGGTTTGATAGTAAGGGGGACGTGGCATGGCATGGGAGATGTGGGACCGTCAGTGAATGAGACACACAGAAAATGAGCCTCAATGTAGGGTGGTGTGTGATGAGGCATGTCATGTCGCAGCGTGGGTGGCATCAATGTCGCATGGCAAAATGCATAGAACTTGGGTGGCTGTTTGAATAACAGCCACACATATGAGTGAAGTTCCAGGGCCGATGCTGTGGGCACAATTTTCGCAATGTCAGATGTCTGATATGGCAGAAAATGCATGTGAGAGTGCCCATGAGGTCCTGGCCTGTGAGGAAGGCAGGCTTAGCAGTTGTTCGTGGCACGGCTGATGTGAGTTTTACATCACTCGAACTGGGAGACAGCGGTATCTGACATTGCTGAGGTGCAGTTGTGAAAATCCTGTTCTCTAGGTCCATAGTTGGTTTTGGTGTTGGGCGCAGGTGATACAAATGCGAAACACAGTGCTGGACTGGAAGAAAGTCGGTTGTGATGCCTGGCGCAACTTACATGGCTCATATATGGGTAATGTCAAAGTTTGTCTCTCAGAACTCGTGTTTAGACACAATAGTCGGAACAGGATTTGGAAAATCGGAATGCACATGTACTGAAAGGTGATGTAAACCTTGATACTATTGTCTGTTGGCAGATGGCTGATGAAGCCGTATGATGGAGTTGTATGGTGTGGGCCATTGTTGTTCAACCGTAATGGCACTGTGATAGGCATCCATATGATTCATGACCACTGAGCGAGGTGGCGCAGTGGTTAGACACTGGACACGCATTCGGGAGGACGACGGTTCAATCCCGCGTCCGGCCATGCTGATTTAGGTTTTCCGTGATTTCCCTAAATCGCTCCAGGCAAATGCCGGGATGGTTCCTTTCAAAGGGCACGGCTGACTTCCTTCCCCGTCCTTCCCTAATCCGATGAGACCGATGACCTCGCTGTCTGGTCTCCTTCCCCAAACCAACCAACCAACCATATGATTCATGTAATTAATGTATCATAATGCTCACAATCCCTAGCACTGGAACACGCAATGTTTGTCCCATGCAAATGTTGAAGGCACTTAGGTTCATGTTTGTTATGGAGGCCACCATTTACTGTGACTCTCTGCTGCACTTTTGTCTGAAATGCCAGGAATAGATTCACTTGGTTTCAAATCTGGAATATTTACGGTGAAGTCACTCAGTAAATTCAACACTCATCATGACACAGTTTCCTGTTTTGCATCAGCAGCAATGTGAGGTTGGTATGAAGATGTGGTGAACAATGAAGGCATATTCGCTAGGTTGTTCAGTGCTGTATTAATGTCTAAGCCTTAGTGGTTATCTAGCAATTTTGAACATGGGATGTTTGTGGAATTCATGATCACTTGTTGAGAGATGTTGTTGACATGGCTGAAGAAACAGTGAGGTTGAACCGTTTGTAATGGCAGCATTCTCGAAGGTGTAACTGGTGTGACAGTTTCCGACTTAATAGAAAAATTGAGGCGCACCGTAGAAATTTGGGGTCACCACTGTGCGAAGTAGGCTAAAGGTGCTGTAATAGTAGTATAGTGACACAGCACAGGGATATGACTTCCACACTATTTATTAGTACACACATATACATAATGTGTAAACGTTACGAGTGTACGCCCACTCCCTCGTGGGCATCAATCCTCGATCCTCATTTACAGAGACAGTGATGGTTTGCCACCACAAGTGTTTTAGGTTTTACATAGGACAGCCAACATATGCAGCAGATTTCTTGTAGTGCTATCTTCTGGGTGTGAACATATGATGGTGACTTAACACTATCCAATAGTTCTTAAATCCATATGATAAATAGAATCAACAGAGCAGTACTGCAATGGTTTATCTACCACATTCTAGGCCTAGTGGGTGAACCGAGGGAGTTGAGTTTTGTACAATCAATGTTTATGGAATACACGCTGTTGCTCTGTCTCCAGGAAAGGTACAAGATGTTTTCCAAAACTGAATAGTTGACTGGCACTAGCGATATAGACCTCTGGATGTCTGCATCATTTCAATGATATTTCACACAGAACATTTTACATTTATAATATAATTTCAGACTTGCAGATCAGGTATAGTTCTGACATATGGTTTATTATTACGTTAAGGAGCCCACATTTCTACCACAGACTCAAAACTGCCACAACCTGGAAGCTGAACATTCCAGACATATTTCTAACGAGCAGTGCAATTTTTGAACCGGTAGACAATTTTTCATCTTTTTTGAGTAAAATGTTTTCAGATGAAAACGCTTTCTACTGAATCAGATGTATCTGCACAAGGTGAGAGCAAAGAATACACACAATGTGAAACTTGTTTGATAATTTACCATCATCTAACAGTCCTTAAAAATACATTCATGTAGCAAGTTCTACACGCTCTGGTCGCATATACATTCAGGTAGCAAGTTCTACATGCTATGGTCGAATATACATTCAGGTAGCAAGTTCTACACAATATGGTCACAAGCTTTAAGAGACTGAAATTACTACCTTGTACACCAAATACAACATTGACTCTGTCTACACATTCCATTTGTAGATTTCTGGAAGTGGCAGCTACTGATAGCTTTGCTCATCTTGTGAATGCAAAGTTCATTATTTGCAGTTTCATCCCCAGAAGCATAGGGGAATTCATTTTCGATCACATTCTTGCTTTCAGGTTTCTTGACATGCACTGTATGGCAGTGAGCTGTAGCAAAGTACTGGCAAAATCATTTATGAATTACGTGAAAGAATAAGGTGTCTGGGCAGAAGATCACGTAGCTTGTTACCTGAAGAGTCTTTTGTTAGTTTATGAATCCTACATTTACAGGCATCGTTACTCTCTAGGAACTTACACAAAATAATTTGTTTTACATTGACTACAAGTTAATAAAGAACACAATGTCTTCAGAGTTGTATGAGGCTGTTAAAAAATACTTGTCTTATATCAGTACTTCGTCAGGTAAGTGAAAAATACTGTAGGTGAAATTCTCAATTCAGGCTTAGCTCCTATAGGTTATATAAAACTGTAAGGTGTTGCACTTTTAAAAACTAGACATGAGCACACCCTAAGAACATTGCAAATATAGTGAATTCATAAAAGTATACAGAAAGTGCAGATATCAATGGGATTTCCTGCACAGTCCTAAGCAAAATTATTCCCGATTGCTCAACCAGTTGTCACAGCAATCAGCACTGGCAATAGTGATGCTTACTAGCAGATTCGGCAAACAAAGAGCAGCACGTGAGTTCAGTGAGTCATGAGTGAGTGTCGATGTTACATTGTACACTGGTGAGAAATGAATTGGCTTTTAACGATTTTTATAATTTAATTTTTGAGCTAAGAGGCTAAAAGTTTTCTGTTTTTAGAGTGAAGTTGTGACATGAAGTAATAGTAACGAATGTTTATTTCGAAGCATTTGTACATGGGAGAGAGGATATATGGTGTAAAAAATGCTTGAGTTCTATCTAATTGATTTCATAATTTGATAATGGAAGTAACCTCACTGAATAGGAATCATGGTTACAGTTGACCAAGCAGGAGAAGGAGCTTAATCACTATATTCATCAGAAGAAGAAATTGTTACACATGACAGCAGCTGCTCCAGGACCACAAAATCAATGTAGTCTTCAGAGAAGTCTGACAAGTCACTGTGACAGCATGGTGAGCACGACAGCTATTGGCAAATAGCAGCACTTTGTGTGAACTGGATGCAACATTGCTTAGGAGCATAAAGGAAATTTTTAAATTATGTATAGACCTCAGTTTAATCAATGATGACTATAATGAATGTTATTACAGTGGCTCATACAGAGAAAAACAGTAGTGATATTGTTAGTAAAGAATGACAGTTGAACATCTCAGTTAATATGAAACAGAATTTTTAGTTCACTAAGTATGAAACAGAAGACAGTGGCATCTGTGATTTAGATTTAACAATGCAGGGTTCAACACTGGTAGTTAGTCAGAAACAGTAACTTAATGTTGGAGATATTGTAAAAACCACAGACTACTGCCAGGAAATTAAAAGGGAAATGCAGGGTGGTGCCAATGAATTGTGGAATGCAACTGGTAGTCTGTGAATGGAGTTTACAAACACATTTATATATGTATGGCATTAAATGATGAAGAGAGAAGAACTATTATTTAAAGGATTCATTGGTGAGGATGGCAGAGGTAATGTGTGCAACAATATGAGTTTAATGCATTTCCAAGAAGAGGGAACTGCAGTTTTAAATAATTAAGAGAAAGGTACTGGACTGTGAGGGAATAATGTTGTTGACGATGCTCTGGCTGGTCAAAACAAGAGTCAAATGTTAGTGGATCTGCCTCAATCCAAACAGGAAGAATTGGTAGAAGTATTAAGATGTTATGCTGGTCTACTTTCAGAAATCCCTGCTTTGATCAAAGGATCCACCAGAAAATTAAAGCCAAGTATCATGAAGTGTTTTGCAGTAAATCTTACTTTTTACCAAGAGAGCAACAGTCAATAAATAAATTAAGAGGATGTTGGACAATTAGATAACTGAAAATTCAAATGGTGAGTAAATTCACAACATAACCAAGAAGGATGGCATAGTGCATATAATTATCAACGCTTGTGCAATGAACTACATCATTCCTCACAATGTGACCAACCAGAAAATATGGAATGTCTTTCGTAAGTTTAAGGGAGGAAAATACTTGGGTAGCCACGACACAAGTAATTACTGACAAGTATCGTTAGATGAAGGTAGCAAAAAATAGACCGTCTCTTTATACAATGCCATCAGTTTAAGAGAATGCCTTGCAATCTTTAACTCACATCTCTGGGCTTTATGAGAGTAGAAGATGAAGTTGTGGGAGGAGAATTATCAAAGCATATAACACTCTATATAGACATTATTCCAATTAACACTGCTTCATGTGAAGAACACTAAGAAATTCTATGCTGAGTACTAAAATACTTCAGAAGAGCTGGTACAGCAGTCAACATGGATGAATCAGAATTTGTCAAATCACAGATTAAATTCCTTGGAGATGTAATTTCTCTATGTGGAACTGAACCTGATCCAATGAAAAGGAAGAAATTTTCTCACTAAAAAGTGCCGTAAGTCCCTCAACTATTATCTTGGAATTTGCAGTTTCTTTTGCCGATTTATTTTGAAGAAGGATGCGTTATGGAAATGGAATAATGCTCATCAAGAAGTGATTGAATTAATTAAAAAACAGCTCTGTGAGGTGCCAATACTGAAGCCATACAGATTTGAGCGAAAATTTCTATCTTGGTACTGACTCCAGTGATTTTGCTCTTGTTTCATAATTAAGGCAATTGAATGAAGTTAACGGAGTCATTGAGTACCACACTATTGCTATCACAAGCTGTGCCCTTACTAAGTAGAGAGAAAATACAGCCACAGAATGAGAAACAATGGCCATTTTATACAGTTTTGAAACATTTCACTTCTACTTGCTAGGAAGATATTCTAACGATCATAAGGAACTTTAATTCTTGTTAAATTGCACATTAAAGCACAACAGGCTAACTCAGTGAGCATTAGCAATTCAAGAACATGACTTGTTAAATTGCACACTAATGCACAACAGGCGAACTCAGTGGGCATTAGCAATTCAGGAATATGATTTTGAGATTTGACATATACAAGGACAGCAAAGGCTATTAATGTTGCTCATCCCAGGCAGAAGACATGCATAAGGCAAATGTTTTATATGAAAATTTCTAAGAAATTTCAGATGGGTGGAGGAAGGGATGAAATTCTTAAAATGGTCGAAGAAAAGTATGAAGATCATGATGAACGCAAGATGTGTCAGTATTACTTGAAGCATGACAATGTGTAATACAGAACTAACGTGGATTTAGTAAATTGGAGGCTCCATGCACCCAGGCACTTTGAAGACAAACTTATAAAATATGTGCACTGTAGCTATGCCCACTTTGGACCATGGAAAAGGCTGCTGAAGTTGCAAGAGAGTGTTGCTTTCAACAACATAGTCCAGAAGTCAGAATGATATTGAAGTTCTGCAATCTCCGTCAAAAATCTGAAGTCTTTACATTTCCACATAAATATTTTATACATGGTATCGAAGCACAGAAACTTGGAGAAATTTCAGCAATTGATCAGTACGGCCCATAACCAGAATCTAAGAGAAACTTCACGTAAACTATGATTTATATTGAAATAATCAGCAACAAGTTGCAGAAAAGAAACTTAATTTCTTAACTGGTTTCAGGCATTTAGTGCCCTTCTTCAGAATGTTATAAATTATCACATTATTTGTGAATGTCAACAATGACATGCATGCAGCATATTTCTGTGGCATGTGGTTAATAGTGCCTTCATAAAAATGGGATAAAGAAGTGCAGGCATCATGCCAGAACTGGAGCTAATCAGATACTGACCATTTAAGAAATTTTTTTATATACAGGGCAATGGACTTGCCGCAGTGGATACACCGGTTCCCGTCAGATCACCGAAGTTAAGTGCTGTCGGGCGTGGCCGACACTTGGATGGGTGACCATCCAGGCCGCCATGTGCTGTTGCCATTTTTCAGGGTGCACTCACCCTCGTGATCCAACTGAGGAGCTACTCGACCGAGTCTTCAGAATGACTAATGTGTGGGTTGGAATGTCTATTCTGTGCTGATTGTGGAAAAAAGCACTAGAAGTGGATTGACAAATTATGCGACTTCGAAATAGTTATCAATAGTTTGTTTCATGACACAAGTGAATTGCCGCCATGCACTGTTCTCTTTGGTGAAAAACCTGACAGTATTCTTGGTGAGTAAATTAATTTTCCATGGAGGGGTGAACTAATTCAAAACAACAACTTAAAACAGCACTAAAGACAATGAGGAAAAAGGCAGAAGAAAGAAAACGTTTACAAGAGAGAACTGTAGAGCCAAATAATGTACACTGTAAGTGACTGGGCCTTAATTAAAATGCAATTTTTTGTGTCTGCAGGTTGCTGAGTCCTGAGCAGAAAGTGGTAGAGCATCACACAGAGCCACAGGTAGCTTATATCATGGCCCATCTCATTTACCGCACATGTAAACAAACCAGGGGAGCATAGAGATCAGCTGTTATGATGATACCATGGTACTATGTACATATATAGCTGCCAAGCCCACAACAATATGTTTTTAGCCTTTCATGCCATAAATACTGCAGTCCATTGCTTCAAGAAGAGGTGTAATTGTGTGTGGGTTACAGCTCAGTATACAGCACTCTTTTAAAAGCAGAACAACTACTGATGTGATTATGACTTTTTTTTAAACATCCTTTATTCCCCATAGTGTTCAGAGCCATCCTTTATTCCCCAGTGGTCTCGATGTCATAGCCACATGCTTTAAGAAATTGTATGATTGCATGTGGGGTACAGATCAACATGTAGGCATGATTTTAAAAGCTGAGTAATTAATTATGTGTTTACAGTTATACAGTGTACTTCACTGATCACCAGTGTTTCATTATGTACTTAAAAAAGGTTAACTTTTGTCTGTCAGCTGTACGTGGATGGACCAGTTCCAGGTATGTAAATAAATGTAAATATTATTGTACGGGTAGAATGTAAACTCTGTGATTAGTTAGTTAATATTTTAAATGATACTTTTCAAACAATCTTTTAACCATATGTGAAACTAATGTCCTCTTTTGTAACAATGAGGTATTTATTGACATAAATATGCTTGACAGTGAAATTTTTTTAGTAGTCACATAACACCAAAACTACACAATTCTTTTTTAGGACTACCTATCTCCCATAATTCCACTTCTTATAAATATATCCGTTGCTCTTAGGTACATAATTAGAAAATACTCTGTCTACTCACCATGAAAACTTATACTTCTGTTATTTTTATGATGGTGACACTTGTTCATTACTGATAACATATTTTTATTTGGTCCCTGGGCAGGGGAGTGGAAGCTTGCGATCGACTCGTAGCACATTACCTGCCGAGATGGACTTCGCCTCCTTCTATCCGTGTATGCATCCTGCAGCTTATAGATGGAAAGCATGTCTAATAGCTTAATTCGACACAGAAGTGACACAAAAGTTGATGGCGAGTTGCAACACCGACCAGGTTCAGCCCCTTCACTCATTTTTGTAAATAGCATTAACAATCACTATGCACAACACAACACACAGATCAACACTATATTCACAATGACTGCTTATTGTTATAGTGCACAACGCTCTTATATAGCACATTTTGGCTGTGGCTGTAAACATTCCAGAGCAGCACGAAGTGACCTGACTTCCACCAATGACAAGGGGCCAAGTAAAAGTGCATTACCAATAAACACAAGTCAGTTTCGCTGTGTCTCAACCTTTACATTACATTTAGTTGTCTGTTTAACTGTAGGCATGAACATACCCGAGTTGCTTTACATGTACCTAGTATCATTTGTATAAATATTTGTATTTCTTATTTCAAGCTCATTTTCAAGACTAACATCTGGTCAACTTTGCACTTTAATGAGTTATTTCAACACAAACAAAGAAATTCTCCATTTACACAACATTACACAATAGTGGGTTGCCAATATACTGTTTATTTGCTCTCTTGTGCTACTTCACTTGTAATATACAGGGTTTGTGTATACTTTTTATTATTTTTACGTAACTTATCTTGTTTTACGGACATGCTTCTGTTATTCTTCTTACACTGTGGGTCAAGCTATGATACAACATGTACCATAATTTTTTGTCTCTGTGCAGTCACTTATTTTTGGATACAAAATTGATTGTTGTCTTATTGCAGTTAAGTTTATTTTTGTCTGGTGATTTAGAATTTTGCTTCACTATAGTAACATATCTTTCTTGCATCTCTTATGGTGGTATCTAAGCACATGGTGAATGTTTCTACACGACATATTTGTGTAGTTAGTGTTCAATTACTCTCACATACCATTATGACATTTACTACTTGAATAGCCATTACTATGTCACTCACTCAGTAATTACTTGTTCACTGCTCAAATAATTAATTAGGTGTGATTAGGTAATAGTCAATGACTGATTAACATAATTTCTATGTTTCATTTTCTGAATGTTAATTTTTTAACATTAAATCCAAATTTCATGCCACCATTTAACATCGCTGACACCAACAATGCTTAATAACAAGCTCAACAAACAATTAGCAGTATGCAAGTGACTTTGGTCAGTCAAAACAAGAGACAATCTTTTTACAGAGCTGAATTGTTGTATACAGTATTAGTAACAAATGCATAGTCTGAAGTGTTTGTATGTGAGAGAGTAGATGTATGTGAAGAAATAACGTCTGAGTTTCAACTAATTTTCTTTGTAATTCAATAGTAGATGAAACCACATTTGCAATAATGGAAGTCATCAGAATAAGAAATTGTTACAGTGTCTCTAAATAGGTGACCATGTGAAGTGTCCAGTTTTTGGCCCAGTTTCATAATTCCTGTTTTAGCTAAGGTTATAGAGTCTGTAATGAAATAGCAGGTAATAGGCTACTTTGAAGACAGTCAACTCTTCCGGGACATGCAGAACAGTTTTTGCAGAGGAAAGTTGACGGTTACAGTAGCACTGGACTTAATTACAAAGATGAGGCAGGGGTTTGAAGACAGAGAAAGAGGGACAGTGACACACTATGAGCTCAGCCTCAGCAAAGCATTTGACTGTAAATCATACAAGTACTGTATAGTAAGCTAAAGGATTATGGTACTGGACATATTGTTCTGGCAACTCTTCAATCTTATCTTGAAAACAAAAGGTAGGTGATACAATACTGCAGTGCCTGTGTCATTCCAGATTACGATGCAATGTTCATCATGCATGAATTCCGAAGGAACAGGCACTGCGGCAACTACATCCATTATGAAATATAGGAAATGTAATTGCAGTTGCGAGTTCTGACAACCATCAGCTATATAACGGAATATTGCTTCTAAGAATTTGGCCGGACTGGGACTCAAAGGAAGATTGCATCATGCTTTCGAATATTACAGGCACTGCAATATCATATTTACCCACCTTTAAAGTAAAATGTCTCCGGCTGACAACATATGGAAGTTTGGGTCTGGCTGTGAGTCGTACGCAGATGGCCAAATGGTATGACGATCACTTGCAATAAGCGGGAAATCCATGTTCAAGTCTTGGTATGGCACAAATTTTCATTGTCATCATTCCATTATACAGCTGATGGTTGTCCATGTTAATAACTGTGAATACATTTCATGTATATAAATGCTGGTGATGTCACTCCATGGAGCACAAAAATTAGAACATGGCATAACCCACAGATCCATGACAAGACTTCTCTGTTCCTTGTGTATGTCAATTATATAGGTCATATCAACCACATATTGCAGTTTGCTGATGACGCTACCCATTTTTCCCAAAGAAAAAACTGTTTCACAAGCTGTACTACTAGCAGAAGCGCTCTAAAAACATTAAATTGTGTTTCATCAAAAACAAAATGAAAATGAATGAAGAAAAAACATGCCATCTGACATGTAGCCGCATAAAAATGGGTGCCAGAATAAATTGGAGGCTTTCAAACTGCTGGACTTCATGATTGACAGGGAATTATCAATGAACTAGCACACCATGTACGTGTGCTCCAAGCTCTCTCTTTTGCTATGCCTTCGAAGGAGACTAAAGAATGTATTAACTTACCAGTTCCTTACAACAGTGTATTATGCACTATTGTATAGCCACATCAGTTGTAGCCTACAGTTATGAGGAAACACTGCAGGTTTCAAGGACATGTTAATATTACAAAAAAGCTGTCAGGATCATCACATCAAGCAAAAGGCTGGAGCACTGCAAGCCCATATTCACTCAGTTATGATTGATGAGCTTTTTCAGTCAGTACGTTTTTTTTCCCTATCAATGTAATACAATACCAAGGGGCTTTTAGCATGATGGAATAAATACATAATTACAAGGGTCTGCACACTGTAAAGTAGAACTGAAGAAACTAATTTATTTTACAAAATAGCTTTAGAGATCTTCTGTATGATCTTCATTCTTGTATGTCACAGCTTCCCAATGTTTTGGCAACTTCTGTACTCTGAATTGAGCACCTTCATTGTTGAGCTGTCTGATTACTCGGGTCACCACACTGAAAGTCTCACTGATGGTATCAAAACATTCTCCACAGATGTTTTTCTTCAATTTGGGAAACAATCAAACTATGCGGGGTGCATATCAGGACTGTGTGGTGGTTTGGGAAGTATTTTCCATCAATATTTATTGAGCATTTCTATCACTGGTAGGGCCATATGTGGTCTTCATTATCATGCTAAATGAGGACACCAGCTGCGGCTTGTCAAGCTTTCTTTGGCAAAATTTCAGGTGCAAAACATTTTGCACAAACAGCTTGGAGCATGTGTCTATTACAGATGCTCCTGGGCTACTCTATTTGTAGCTATGACTCCACTCATGTAATATGTAAAGATCATTATCAGTTTCACCTTTAACTGTCAGTAGGGGAATGTTTCAGCTGTGGAGAGTTGGAACTTTTCCATTGTGATGAATGAGACTTATTTTCTGGTTCAAAATTCGTATCCTGTTTCATCAAGTACAACAATCCTTATCATAAATGGCTCTCCTTCTGTTCAGTAATGCTCAAGCAATTCTTCTGTGATTCTTTTGCAACCTGCTTTCTTCTTCACTCAGATCATGTGGAACCCATCTAGCAGCAATTTTTCTCATCTTTAACTTTTCAGTTATGTAAAAATAAGTGACAGATATTCTGGCCTCATATGCAGTTTCCTCACATGTTTTTTGTACATTCTTTCTCAAAATGACATTAACAATAACATAAGAGATGCAGTCTGTTGCAGTTGATGGCCTTCCACTACTTGGGTTGTCCTTGGGGCTTACCTTACCTTCACAGAAATGGGCAGACCACTGTGGTACTGTGCTATGATCCAATACACTATTCCAACACTTTTTTCTAAAAGTCAGTTTCCATTGGGATCTTTCCATGTAGGGATTCAATTTTGATGTAGGAACACTGATCACTATGCACTATGTGTTATCCGACTTAACTCGGGTTCAACTTCGATTTTAAAACTGAGCTACTCACAACACAATCACGCAAACCAGCAAACACATATACAACCATGATGTCTAAGGTCTCACACACAACTGACATGAATTTAAACTTGATCATGTCACTGTATCCGTTGCACATGTACAGTGTGCAGAACTTCTGAAATGACTCTCATGTAACATCCACAACACAAGAAACATAGACATGCTAAGACGTTGACTGTCTGGAACACACTGCCTTGATAAGTGCAATGTCCACCGGCACGATTATTCAGAAGGAAAATGCCACAGGATTTGAAACAGCAACCATCACACAGCCAGTCTCAAAAGAAAACTTATATTTTAAAAGCTCTCTTGCAACAAATCAGAGGAGGGGGTGGGGGTTACGTTTATTGCTTATTTGGCCTTTAGGAATTCAGTTAATGTGGAGTGCTCCTCCAGAGTGGACCATGGATTTTGCATGCAAGAATTTTACAAAAACGATTATTCGGCAACTGTAACACATAAGAAATTTTTGCAGTGATCACAGATTGCATAATGTAAGTGATTCTCCAAGTGTTCCCCTTATCCCAAAATGAATCAAAAAGATTGAAAGATTGAGGAGACCAGTTCAACACTGGCCAAACTGAAATCTGGCTGACCAAGGTCATCAAGAAAGGGAACATCCATGGAGAGTCTAAATTAGCCTGTTCGTGACAATCCTAACATCTACATCTAAATAGATACTCCAGAAGCCACCGTAAATCTTTAAATGTGCATAGATCATCACTGCATCAAATTCTGCAAAGACTTTGAACTGCACCCTTAAAAAATTCAATTGTGCCAGAATTAAAGCATAAGGAAGCCAGACAAAGGCTTCAGTTCGTCAATGATGTGAGTGAGTGCTCTTCATTTAACAACACCTTGTGTTTTGATGAGACACATTTTCACCTGAACTGTCATGTCAATAAGCAAAATTGTCACTACTGGAGCGCCATGAATCCTAAATACAAGCATGAGAAAGTACTTCATTCACCAAGAGTTACTGTACGGACTGCAGTGCCAGCTCGAGGAATAATTGGCTCATACTTTTTCAAGGACAAGAGCAGTTCTGCAGCTACAGTGAATTTGGAACATTATGTGTCAATGTTAAATGACTTCTTGGTGCCTGAATTGCAAAATTTTCATGGTTATAACTAAAAGACATGGTTTCAACAAGACAGAGCCACAGCACATGTCCAATGCATCTATACTGTGAGTTTGAGAAATTTTCCCTGTCAAACTGATCTCCAGAAGGCCTGACATAAATTATCACGCACAGAGTCCACATTTGGGTACCATGGATTTTTCCCAATGGGAATATGTCAAATCTAAAGTGTGTGTCAGTAATCTGGCATCTCTGGAGCAACTTAAAGAACATATCCATAGCGAAGTGGCAGCCATCCCAGTGTCTACATACCAAGCCGTCATGCAAAATTTTGTTCATCATTTCAACGAGTGCCAAAGGCGTGCTGGATAGATTTTGTTGATAGACTTCAACCTTTCTTTTATTTTGACACATCAAATACAAGCTTTCTTTTCAGACACTCTGTACATAGTTGGGCATTTTTCAGAAGTTACTCAGTTAGGTACTTTCAGTAAACAATTTTATTCGTGTATTATAGAATAAAATTTTTGTAAATAACTTTCTTTTTTATAACATGATAAATGGTGTACTTTGACACAGCTGGACCAGTCATGACTGATAAACAACACAGATCTAGTACTAAAGGAATATTAAGTATCTGTGCATTTGTTTGTATTTGTGATCAGCAGAAAGTTGGTTGTTGGTCACATCTTCCTTTAGTTTGTAGGAACTGTGGGTTGGTGCGACCCTCTTGACACAGGAGGTCAAGCATCTGTTTGCAGTGGGCAGCTTACTGTAGCCAGTGATCAGTGCGCAAAACTGAAGAACTGTTCAGTGCGGCTTATGTGTCACACAGTTGCTGGACTACCACATGACAACATACTGTTTGTAGAGCTACTTAGCACTACATTTCCTGTAGAGGAGGTAGTTGTGGTTGTTGGTGTTGACATAATCAGCAAGAAGCAGAAAATACGGAAAAGAAAGAATTGGTACTACCCAAAAATAGCTCTCAGTTTGGTTTAGGAGCTTTCCATTCCATTCGGCTTCCAATTAAAGCAAGTGCACCACCTCCATAATGATCTCCTCACTGATGAGACATGAAATATTAATCTTCCTTCCATCATTTGTTGCCTTCATGAGATACTCCCCAAAAATGCTGACAAACTTTTAGAATTCTATAATATGCCAACCACAACCTCAGTACAACATAGACCATTCTTTCAGTTGGTAAACACTAACACGAGAGAAAATACAACAGTGGAAGAGTGGTAGACAGAGACTGAAGCGAGCACAAAATAAATTTCTTTGGTGCAAACTACAGAAAATTTTCTTTGATTTCTAACAATTATTTGTTACATGTTAATCAACCAATAGTCTGATAACACCAAACTTTCAGGGAGTTTCCTATCAACTGATACCTTCTTTTATTCAAGTTATGCCATAAACTTATTTTTACCCAATATGATTCAGTACCTCTTCTTTAGTTACTCGGTCTACCCATTTAACCTTTAACATTCTCTTGTACCATCACATACCAAAAGCTTCAATTCACTTCTTGTCCGAACTGCTTATTGTCCATGTCTCACAACCTTACAAGGCTACTCTAATGACAAATACCTTCAGCAAAGACATCCTAATACTTAAATTTACGTTAGATGTTGACAAAGTCCTTTTCTTTTCAGAAATACTTTTCTTGTTATTACCAGTCCACAGTTCATATCCCCTCAACTTTTCCCATCATCAGTTATTTTGTTGCCCTAATAGCAAAACTTGTCTACTAATCTTAGTGTCTTAGTTCCTAATAAAATTTCTTCACCGTCACCTCATTTAATTTCATTATATTCCATTATCATCATTTAACTTTTGTTACTGGTCAGCTTATAACATCTTTTCAAAACATTATCGTTGCCATTCAATGGTGCTCCAAGTCCTTTGCTGTCTCCGACAGAATAAAAGTGTCATTAGCAATTTTTTTTTATTTCTTCTCCCTGGACTTTAATTTCCTCTCAAAATTTCTCCTTGTTTTCCTTTACTGCTTGGTCAGTGCACAGATCGAATAACATCAGTGTCATGCTACAGCCCTCTCTGACTCTCTCCTCAACCACAGCTTCCCTTTCATGTTCTTCAACTCTTATAACTGCAGTCTGGTTTCCATACAAGTTATAAATAGCCTTTCACTCACTGTATTTTATCCCTGCTATTTTCAGAATTTGAAATTATGTATTACAGTCATCATTGCCAATAGCTTTATTTAAATTTACAAATGACAGAAAGTTAAATTTGTCTTTTTTTTTTTTAACCAGCTATCTTCTTAACCCAGTCATATAGTGAGTATTGGTGCATCTGTTTCTACATTTCTCCAGGATCTGAACTGTTCTTCCCCGAGGACAGTTTCTACAATTTTTTACATTTTTCTGTAAATAATTTGTGCCAGTATTTTGCAAGCATGGCTTATTAATCCGATGGTTCAGTAATTTTCAGGCATGTCAGCACCACCTCTTTTGAAATTGGAATTATTACATTCTTCTTTAAGTGTGCGGGTATTTTGCCTATCTTATGTATCTCACACACTGGTTGGGATAGTCATGGCTAGACATTCAAAGGATCCCAATAATTCTGTTGAATGTAATCTGCAATGTCTTAACTTTAAGTAACACCATATCTACCTCCTCAGCCTGACATCTGAATCAATTTGTGCTGTCTCCAACCACAGAGATCTGAAAAATTTTAGCTTGACTCCATTTCTGTCTCACCCTCTGCACAAAGCCACTCATGTGCCTGAGATGGATGACCTCAAATTGCATGTTGCCTCCAATATTATTGTGAGATTCAGACTAATTATGTTGTGATCCACGTCAGGTTATGACACATCTGTATTTCCTTTAACCCACTTCATTCTCTGCATTTTTATATTTTCTCCTTCCAGCAATTAGACTCAATATCTTGTGTATTATCAAAGGATTTTTACTGGGCTTTGTCTTTTTGCTTATCTGATGCTCTGCTGAGTTCACTACTTCATCTCTTAAGTTGAGTGATTTGTTTTCTATTGTGCTCCTTACCCTATTTCAGTCAATCATTGCCTAAGGCTCACTTTGAAACTATCAACAACCTCACACTCTTTCAATTTATTCTGCTTCCAGATCCTTAATGTACTACTTTTCTGCAGTTTCTTCTGTTGTAATCTGTTGTTCATACCAAATAAATTATGGCTGGAATCCAAATTTGCCCCTGAAAATGCGTTGCATTCTAAAACCTACCTTCAGAAACTCCATCTTACCATTATGAAATCTATTTCAAACCTCCCCTTGTCTCCATGTCTTTTCCACATATAGAACCATCTTTCATGATTTTTAAACTATGTGCAAAATTCTACCAGATAGCTTCCTCTTTCATTCCTTTCCCTCAGTCCATGGTTTCCTACTAATTTTCCCCGCTCCTTCCTTTCCTGTTATAAAATTACAATCCCCTACCACAATTAAACTTTACTCTCCCTTAACTATCTGAATAATTTCTTTTATCTCATCATACATTCTTTCAACATCTTCATCATCTGAGGAGCTAGTTGACATATTAACTTGTACTACTGTGGTGGGTGTTGGCTTCATGTCTACATACTAGCTATGATAATGTGTTCACTATGTTGCTCATAAAAGCCTACATTCCTGTTTTGTTATTCATTACTGTCTCCTGCAGTAACCCTAATTGATTCTGTACTTATGACCCTGTACTCACCTGACCAGAAGTCCTGTTCATCCTGAGCAGTTCCCACATAGAGATCTGAATTTTTATCCAAAGGTTGCCACCACCACACAACCATATAGTAGAGATGCCTGCCCTCAGGAAATGCAATGACTGTAGCTTTCCTTTGTTCTCAGCTATTCGCAGTACCAACTTACCAGTGCCATACTGGCTAATGTTACAATACCAGATCAGTTAATCAACCAAACTGTCACTCCTGCAACAACTGATACGGCCACCATCCCTCTTTGGGAAACACCAAATTTGTCTGGCCTCTCCACAGATACCCTCAGTTGTGGTTGCACCCATGGTGCATGGAAGCCACTCCAAAGCCAAGATGTAATTATGAACAATCCTAAAGCATGCTCCTTTCAGATGCTGATATCTGCTTTAAAATGACTGAAAGGTATCCATCTATCAATGAAGGGAATATTGCTGCAATACAGAAGTTAATGAAGTGTACATTATACCACTGGACAGAAGAGTTCTTGGGTTGGTCTACACCTCTAGTTGACATCTACAAAGATGTGCATGGCAACAGGCAACTGAAGATGATTTCTTCTTCACCGTCATCAGACTCATTGACAAGGTGCAGATGAATACTAGATCTCCATCATTTTTAATGACACATCTGCTAATGTTAATAGCATTGTCACCTGTGACGAAACCTGAAAGTGCTGTCTGCAAAAGGCAAGTGTCTAGATTCGAGTCTCAGATCAGGTCACAGTAACATGTCCTAAATTATCAACAGCAGATATTCTTCCAAGAGTAAAATAGTTTCATACTGGTTCACAGTTATGAATACATATATTAGATGAGATGTTATGCACTGTTTCTACTGGAACCAGAGAGGTGGTTAATTAAGTGTTTGGTGTTTGTGCATTCTTATTCATATTATGTTTCATCAAAAATAAATATGCACTGTTATACTAAGCAAATATAGTATGTGCGCACGCGTGCGCACACACACACACACACACACACACACACACAATATGCCAGTAAACATAAATGTTAGAGGTTCACTTAGTATTAATTTGTAAGAAGGAATTTTACGGGAGTGGAACATGAGAGAAAAGTGTTCTGTATGAAACAACAGATGTCACTTGCAAAACAATGACATATATTTTATTTTACCTTTTTATTAAACAGTTTCAAATCCTTAAAAAATTCTGCTACGTCCTCTTTTGGGTATGGCTTGACAACAAGACAAGTAGCTTCATTTTCTGGCTGTTCTATCCATGTCTTGTGATGAATCCCTTTGTTGTTCAGTTTTGTCTCAAGCTCCATAAGGCTGTTGAGGTCACTAATCTGCAATAACAGAATTTTCACTGTACGAGTTTTGTGACACTTTATTTTGTACTCATATACAAGCCCACGAGTCTTACTACATATAAGATGTTACACTGTGCGTTTATAGTAGGGATACATAAGGGCGTGGTGAAAAGTAGTGTCTGTGAAATTTTTATTCTGTTCTCAAAATTGGTAAGGAATCACATGTCGTGCATCTTACTTGGTCAACTTTCCCACTTTGCTGATGCAATGAATGGTGGGCTCCATGTGGTTCCCAAGTTGTGCAGCGACCGTAAACCATAAAATTACCAAATATGCAGCAACCAGTCACAAAATCATGTTTTATTTATTCACTTTTGCAAATTGATTTCAACTGATTAACAGCCATCATCGGTGCTTTCAACCAATATGTGCCATGAGTAGTAATACTATCTTAAGCAGAGGTCAAACAAACTTTATGACGCAGCAGCATTAACACAACTGGGAGAATTACATAGTGGAAAGCGTCAGTTCATCAGAGTTAAAAGTTTGTTACTCACGAAAAAATTAAGCTTAAAGATATTCATATTAGTAAATAAGGGAGCAGTAGTTAATAGCAACTGTTCGAAGATAATGAAAAATTTAAGATGGAAACAAGAAAAAATCATAACTGAAATTGAACAATGGAAAATTCAGGTTGGAATGTAACAATATTATGAAAAGGAAAGTTGCCACTCACCATATAGCAGATGCTAAGTCATAGATAGGCACAACAAAAAGACTGTCACAAATACAGCTTTGGGCCGGTAAGGCCTTTGTCAAAAATACACACACACACACACACACACACACACACACATGCACACAAACGTAACTCACATACACATGACTGCAGTCTCAGGCAACTGTAGCCACACTGCCAGCAGCAGCAACAGCGCGTGATGGGAGTGGCGACTGGGTGGGAGTAAGGAGGAGCCTGGGGCATGGGTGGGGAGGGATAGTAGGGTAGGGCCGCGGACAGTGAAGTGTTGCTGGAGAGCATGCAGGGATGAAGTGGAGAGAGGATAGGGCAACTATGTGCAGTTGGGAGGTTATACAGAGGGCAGGGAAGTGATGGGGAGAGGGGAGTGGCGGAAAAGAAGGGAAGTAAAAAGACTGAGTGTGATGAAAACTTTCCCCTAAGAGCATTAGCCCCATGGAAATATCAGCCCTTTCCAAAGGGCTCACCTTTTGCCACACTCCCAACTTCAATCATGCACAAATTGTTGAAGACCTTCTCTCCTTCTCCTCGTCCCTACGGAGGAGACACTTTTTCGCCACCAACCCTACCAATCAGACTCAATCAAAGCCCAATGTTGAACCCTGCCTAACTCAGTTCAATCCTCCACCCAACCGTGATCCACCGCCACTGCCCCCAAATCACCCCCTGTTAACTTTCCAGAATTTCTTAACCTCGAACCTTGCCTTACCATCATTCCCCAAAACCCACAACATGCAAACCATACTTACCTCCACAAAAAGATCATCAGTACATCATCTAAAAACTGATCCTGACCTTATAATCTTACCTGCAGACAAAGAATCCACCACTGTCATTCTGAACCGCATGGATTGCCTAGCAGAAGGACTGTGCCAACTGTCACATACATCCACCTACAAACCTTGCCACAGTGACCCCATTCCAGAAATCCAGCAGGATCTCCAGTCACTACTTAAATCCTTAGTCCCATCCCAGAACCTCTCCATGGAGTCCATCTCTCTGTTCACCCCTACCACTCGCCACAGTCCTACCTTCTACATGCTTCCTAAAGTCCATAAACCCAACCACCTAGGACGCCCCATTGTGGCCGATTACTGTGCCCCCACTGAGAGAATCTCTGCTTTCTTACACCAACACCTTCAACCTATTACCTGGATCCTACTGTTCTATATAAGAGATACCAACCATTTCCTCCACTGACTCTCCACAGTTCCTGTCCCTTTAGCACACAGTACCCTGCTTGTCACTACTGATACCACCTCCCTTTCCACTAACATACCTAATGCCCATGGCCTTACTGTTATTGAACACTACCTTCCCCAATGGCCGATGGATTCCAAACCAACAACCTCCTTCCTAGTCACAGTGACCAACTATATCCTCACCCACAATTACTTCTTCTTTGAAAGGTATTGCCTACAAACAAATTTGAGATACTGCTATGGGCACCCACATGGCACCATCCTATGCCAACCTATTCATGGTCTATCTAGAGGAATCCTTCCGATATATCCAGAATCCTAAACTCCTCACCTGGTTCAGATTCACTGATGACATCTTTGCGATCTGGATCGAGGGTGAGGACACCCTATCCACATTCCTCCAGAACCTTAACAACTTCTCCCCCATTTGCTTCACCTGGTCCTACTCAACCCAGCAAGCCATCTTCCTAGATCTTGACCTCCACCTCAAAGATGGCTACATTGGTACCTCTGTCCATATCAAACCTACTGACCACCAGCAATACCTCCACTTCGACAGCTGCCACCCATTCCATACCAAGGAGTCCCTTCCATACAACCTAGCTACCCGTGCTCATCGCATCTGCAGTGACGAGTGGTCATGCTCAAAATATGCCAAGGGTCTCACTGAAGCCTACACTGGCTGTAATTATCCTCTCAACCTTGTACAAAAACCAATCTCCTGTGCCTTATCTTTCCAGTCTCCCACCACCTCACAAAGTCCCACCATCCGGCCACAGAGGAGCATTCCCCTCATAACTCAGTACCAGCCAGGACTGGAGCAACTGAATTACATTCTCCACCAGGATTTCGACTACCTCTCGTTGAGCCCTGAAATGAGAAATGTCCTGCCACTGTCCTTCCCACCCCTTCCACAGTGGTATTCCACTGTCCACTGAACCTACGCAATATATTCATCCATCCCTACATAGCCCCTGCTCCCAGCCCCTTACCTCATGGCTGATACCCCTGTAGTAGACCTAGATGCAAGACTGTCCCATACATCCTTCCACTACCATCTACACCAGTCCAGTCACCAACATCACCTACCCCATCAAAGGCAGGGTTATCTGTGAAACTAGTTGTGTGGTCTACAAACAAAGCTGCAACCACTGTGTTGCTTTCTATGTGGGCATGACAACCAACAAGCTGCCTGTCTGCATGAATGGCCACAAACAAACTGTGGCCAGGAAATAAAAGGACCACCCCGTTGCTGAGCATGCTGCCAAACATGACATCCTTCATTTCAATGACTGCTTCACAGCCTGTGCCATATGGATACTTCCCACCAACACCAGCTTTTCTGAACTGCACAAATGGGAACTATCCCTGCAATATATCCTACATTACTGTATCACTCCTGATCTCAATCTTTGTTAGTCATTGTCATCACTCATCCAGCCTCCCTGTTCCCATTCCAGCACTATACAGCCCTTATTCCTCCATCGCACCCAGTCTTTCTACTTCTCTTCTTCTCTGCCACACCCCCCCTCCCAACCTCTTCCCTTCCCATTGTCTAACCTTCCGACTGAACATAGCTGCCCCATCCTCGCTCCACCTCATCCCTGTGCGCTCCCCTGCAGCACTGCACTGTCCACCACCTCTACCCTACTATTCCTCCCCCTACCCACCCCCAACCCACTCCTTACCCCCATCCAGTACCCATTCCCATCATGCACTGGTGCTGCTGCTCACACTGTGGCTACAGTTGCCTGAGACTGCAGTTTGTGTGTGTGTGTGTGTGTCACATCTATTTTTGACGAAGGCCTTGCAGGCCGAAAGCTTTATTTGTGACAGTCTTTTTGTTGTTGCAGATTCAGCATCTCCGCTATATGGTGAGTGGCAACTTTTCTTTTCATAATATTGTTACATAATTGAAACTGGAAGGTTATGGATGTAAAGTCCCTTCCTCTCACCCCCCTCCTTACCCTTCCCAACCACCCACTTGCTACAGTTCTGGTGCTAAGCGTCTGGGAATAAACAACTAATTCCGTTGGTGGAGTGTGGATGCAGGAGCTCCACACAGCCTTATTGAAAGTAAAATCATTTAATGAAATGATTACAGGAAACCATGGAATAATGAAGCATTATTAATGGACCGCAAGTAGATCTCATTTACTATGGCCAAACACTGCACTCTTTTACCTAGTAAAAGAGGTAAACAGAGGAAAACATAATGGCTAGAAGAAGCTTAAAATCAGAGAAAAACAGTTACTAACAAGAAGTAAAGAAGGTAAGATCTGTAGCTGCAAAGCCATATGTGGGACTCTCTCTCTCTCTCTCTCTCTCTTTATCAGCACTTACACATAGTCATAGTGAAGGGTTTGCAGTCGACAGTACTAGCAAGTCTGTACACCTTTGATCTAAAGTGTTTATTTACTTACAACATATTAATGTTTGTTATTAGTATGTACCATTGTAATTACTAAGTTCATCTTTACAGAGGATTCTTTCATAACAATGTATCTTATTAACATTATGAGTGATGAGCTGATAAGTGATAGGAACATTTTGATAGCTCTTTCTTTCCATGAGATTCAAGTATTTAGCAACAAAAGAAAGAAAACAAGCAGTTGCTAATTAATATATACACTCTTAAATCAGTAAAAGGTTTATTAATAAGAGGCTGAAGTATGTATCTTGCATGACAACTAATACAATAACACAAAATTTTCAGAGCAGACTGTTGAATAAACCCCACTGTCATGGAAAATTGTGTGTAGAAAACAAAGATTATTCATACTACCATTTCACATTACTCTGACAATCTTCCTGCATCTGTATCTAAGCAGTGCCATAAGGTTTAACAACTGGTCTCCTGCTACTAATTTATCAGTCATCCACATCACAACCCATACTACCCTTCCTCCTGGCTTCACTGCTTGTCTTCTTTCATTATTTCTATATTTCCCATTTGCATTATGATTTTTTAGTCCACCCCTATAGCTATGTCAACAGCATGTCTGTCTGCGCAGAGCACCCAGGTTCAATTCCCTGTACTGTGAGGGATTTCTTTTGGTGGGAAAATTGTAACAGGGACCACTCAGACTCATGACGAGGAGCTACTTCAATGAGAAGTGGTGGCACCAAGATTTGGGGAACTGACAACAGAGGGGAGCGTGGTGTGCTGACCACATGCCCCACCATCAGCATCTGAATTTCACCATTAGAGAGGATGACATGGTGGCCAGTCAGTACTGAATGGCCTTGATGGGCTACAGCTGGTAGCTGGTATTTAGATCCTTTATTTCTTTCTTTAATACTTATTTCCACTTCCCCAGTTATACTTGTCTCTGTCCTACTTTTACAGTTCTTGATTCTCCACCTGTCCCATGTGTCTACCAGTATTCAGAGACTTCATTTTCTGCATTAACATCTAGTAACTAATTTATTACTGCTCACTAATTTATTACTGTCTTGTCTCTGTCCTACTTTTACAGTTCCTGATTCTCCACCTGTCCCGTGTGTCTTCCAGTATTCAGACACTTCATTTTCTGCATTAACGTACAAGGTTATCATAAATGACTGAAGCAATTTCATAAATTCACTGTAGCTTCATTAACTGACATATCATGATAAAATCAACACTCATAAAGAAAAACTCAAAAAGTTTTGAATTGCTACAAGCCTTGACACTTCAGATTTCTGCTATGAGAGCACAGCAGTGAGCAGTTAGGCAAGATGATGACACATGGCAAGAAAGCATATGTTGTGCTTGAAATTGATTCACATCAGTTTGTCATAACAGTGCAGTGACACTTCAGAACAGAGTTCAACAAAGATCCAGCAACCCCATCTCCATTCAGTGATGGTATGCACAGTTTTACGCATCAGGATGGCTCTGCAATGGGAAATCAATGGATCAGCCTGCAGTGTGTGAAGAAACAGTTGACCGTGTGTGAAAAGACAATTACAAGACATGTGTATCTGGGCATGCTGGAAAATTGGCTCATGCCATAATTGGAGACTTCATCTACCAACAGGATAGTGCTCCATCCCACTTCCATCATGGTAAATGATATTTAGGAATTCTTAAACAGGAAACTGAGAAACAAATGGACCATTCATGCCACCACTGATGATCAGCAATTCAAGTCATAGCCTCCACACTCACCCAACCTAATGCTCTCTGATTTTATTTATTTATTTATTTTTTGTGAGCAGTTACATGAAAGATTGAGTGTTACACCTTCTCTACCAACAAACTTTCCAGAACTGCGAGTTAGCATCAACAGTGCTTCTGAACAGATTGACAGGGCCATGCTGGGCCAAATGTGGGAAGAACTTGCTAATCAACTTGGTATCTGCAGAATCAGTAGGGGCGTACGTATGGAGCACTTGAAAAACTTTCTGTGTATTCAAAGCCCTGCAACAATGTCAGATAATATAGGTGCAGCAAATTTGTAAAACTGCTTCAATCATTTTTAATAACCTTGTAACGCGTTGATCAATTCTTCTTAGAATACACACTTTCATGATTTTAAAGCAAACATATCCATGATGCACATATGTTGTAATGTGATAGACCTGATGTGTGTATGGAAGTTGAGTTTGGCAGGTCATAGGCTTGTTCTGCCCAGGGCCTTGGCTAGGCCGAATATGTGCTTATGCTGGTGAATATTTTTGTGTGGTGGTAGGGTAAATCTGGACTGCAAGCAGGTGCTACGCCTCAGAGCAGATAAACAGTTAGACACGAGAAGTGACATAATGGAAAATCTGATAGACACTAATTGTTGATGGTGGATAATGGTTGCCATCCTGAACACATGCAGTATGGCTAGATTATGATGAAGGCTATTACAGAGGAATGTATTAAATGTAGGTCCCAATATGCTACATAATTATCAAATATACCTGCATATAGTAAATGAAGAAATGAAATTATTAGTAATAATGACTCCTCAATACAACTAGACTGAAAGATATTCACAATGGAAGGTAGGAAAGCATTCTAGCACTTGTAAAACTAATTGCATAAGAAATGCTTACCACATTTCAACAATCAAAGTATCACTGGATAACTACTGGTAAAAGTTAGCAGTTCAGTTTATCAGAATTGCAGTACATTATATCAAACTGGTGCAAAAGCATAATTACAAAATTAACTAGTTAGCAATGAAGTATCGTGAAAAAAAAAACAGACTGGCAGCCAATCTAGAAGCACTACAGTGTCATAATACACTTTCAGAAGATATACTTTAGTGACATTTATTTATAAACATTGATAAATAAAAAGGTAAAAATCAAATACGTAAATTACAAGAGAAAGGTGAGAGATATCACCAATTGGAGTACTTGAGTGTTAATAGGAGACAATTTTTTGTAGGAAAAGCACTATACAAACATACATATTAAATGATTTACTTATGTTTATTTGATACGATAAATTTGCACGGTTCCGAATAACTTTAAAAACAGTCATTCTCTTGCAACAATTATGGTAAAATCTGTCTACTAGTATTGTTTTTCTTGTTTTGATAGCAAGCATGCAATAGTGCTTATCATTTTGTGTAAGATACTCAATTTAAATAATTTGTATTGTACTGGCAATCACTTTCTGAAACTGATTTGTGACATCAGAACCGAAACCAAGGAGATGCGGTAGCTTACAAGCAGAAAACTACAAGAGATGAGGACAGTTGGTTTTGGAAAGCTGCAGAGGGAGGCTTGGGGAGGCAGCCGGGTTGATTTTGCATAATTCTTAGCATCGGTTCAGTGTCATAAAGTGGCTTGGGCATCAATTCACCCATATTCGCTAATACTGTCAGTACTCTAACGTTCCTTGATACCTATAAATTTTAATGTGGTAGCCTCACGTGGGGCTCAGAGAAAATTCCAAGTTATGATGAGGAGTGAATAGCACTTATGAAAAATAATGTTAGCTTGATTACAGACTCAGACTCTTGAACTTTGCAGGAATTTTGATACATTAATGGTGCAGTTTTATTACCTGAACTTTAATATTCAGCAAAATTGATTGGTGGCATTTCATCAAGCAACTGCTTGTATCAAGTACATGATCCCTGATTTCGAATGATCACTCTGATTCTTGTTTAGTACAATAAATTCAGTTTATATATTTATGCTGATCCAAGTGCCACCTAAATCATTTGAGGTGGTCCACATATATCTGAACTTTATAAATTTTTTTGGGAACAGGTAACTCTGACATGTGCAGGTATCCCTAGACAATGCAGACGAATTGATCCACACATTCATCTCTCCCACCAGCTTACAGTAAAGAGGTAATTGAGACATTAGATTAGATTAGATTAGATTAGATTTACTTTCATTCCAATTGATCCGTAGTGAGGAGGTCCTCCAGGATGTGGAACATGTCAGACAGATTTATTCATTCTGTATTTATGACTCTCATCTCCCATTGCAGTTTGTGAAGTTGTACACTAGTCTGTAGTGCTGGCCCAGATGTTTCGAGAAAATCTCCACGACTTTCTTGCACTTATTACATCTACACTCCGCATAACACTGTGAAGTGCAGGCAGATGGTACATCCCATTGTACCGCTAATAGTTCCCCCCCCCCCCCCCCCATTTGATTCATGTATGGAGCACAGGAAGAATGATTGCTTAAATGTCTCTGTGCATGCTGTAATTAGTCAATTTTGTCTTTGTGATCCCTATGTGAGTGATATGTTGGGGATTGTAATATATTCCCAAATTCAACACTTAAAGTTGGTAGTTGGTTGTAAAAGTTTTATAATGACATTTTCACAGGATAGATTGAGTCTTTATTCAAGCTTCTGTCAGCTCCGTCTTTTCTGCACCTTCGTAAACACTCCCATGGTTCAAACAAACCTATGACCATTCATGCTGCCCATCTTTGTATTCATTTAGTATCCCCTGTTAGTCCCATCTGCTGCTGGTTCCATACACTTGAGCAGGATGTTTTGCATCTCCCTTGCAGGTTGATTGCATTTTCCTGGTATTCTACCAATAAACCACGTTCTGCCACCTGCTTTATGTACTATAATATATGTCTTATGAAATATTAGGAAATTTGCTTTACTCTGGTATGTAACAATTCAGAGAAGTCACACCCGTAGAGTATGACTCCTTGCCAATACTGATATGACTCACTGGTCACTAAAGAGTATTACAAAAAAGTAATGATGGCCATTGTAAAACTCCACTCATTTGTAGTTATTGAAGAGTACATTCAACTTAGGAAAAGGTATCTGTACAGTTTATTGTAATTAAAGTGTTTGATTATTGAAATGCAAAATAGTGTACATCTCATTAGATCCCTTTCAATTCAGAGAATATTAACAAATGATTTAATTTGAGGTCCCTGACAAGATTTCAAAAACAGTTTCAGAGTTAATGCTTTATATTCGATTCGGACCTTATCTGGAAGGCAGTTACATGAGACAAGAATACAAAGCTTATATTAATTACAGTAAACAAAGAACCTGCTGCCTTATCCATTTATTTTGAAGATAATTTTTATTGTAGTCATATTCTAAAGTATTAAATTCCTAATTAGTCATGCACCACCAGATAGGGTAATCAATAACAATAAAATGAAAAAAATGAGAATTTTTAAATAATTTGATTATGCTGCAATTGAGCCTATGTATCATTCCATTTCATATCTGTGCAAATGCTTAATCCAAGTATTTGTATGAACTAACTGATTACATTTTTTCATTTCATGAAGTGCACAATTTTACATTTCTACATATTTAAAGCAAGCTGCCAGTCTTTACACCACTTTGAAATCTTATCAAGATCTGAGCGAACATTTGTGCAGCTTCTTTCGGACAGTATTTCACTATACATAACACCATCACCTAAAAAAAGTCTCAGGTTACAATTAATATTGTCTGTAAGATCATTAATATACAACATGAACAGCAATGGTCCCAAAACAATTCCCTCAAACACACCCAAACTTACCTCTACATCTATCAGTGACTCTCCATCCAAGATAACTTACTGTGTCTTCCTACTACCATCCAATATCATTGATATAAATTTGTTGTAGAATATAAGAACATATTCTGAGCTCAAACATAATGGGGTATCTTGAACAGAATGACTTCCTCAATGCCAATCAGCATGGTTTTCAAAAATATTGATCATATGAAATCTAACTCACACTTTTCTCACTTGACATACTGAAAGCTTTTGATCAAGGCAACCAGGTAGATGCAATATTTCTTGATTTCCACAAAGTGTACGACTAGGTACCGCACCTACACTTGTCAAAAGTACGATCATATGGCGTATCAAATGAAATTTGTGACTGGATTGAGGACTTCTTTATAGGGAGGACAAAGCATGTTATCGTGGATGGAGAGTCATCGTCAGATGTAGAAGTAGCTTCGGGAGTGCCCCAGGGAAGTGTGTTGAGGCCCTTGTTGTTCATGTTGTATATTAATGGCTTTGCAGACAATATTAATAGTAAAATCAGACTTTGTGCAGATTATGCAGTTATCTATAATGAAGTACTATCTAAGAGAAGCTGCATAAATATTCAGTCAGATCTTGATAAGATTTCGACATAGTGCAGAAATTGGCAACTTGCCCTAAATGTTCAGAAATGTAAAATTGTGCACTTCACAAAACGAAAGAACATAGTATCTAATAACTATAATATCAATGACCTATCACAGAATATTGCTCAAGTGTGTGGGACCCACACCAGATAGGACTAACAAAGGATATTGAACATTTACAGAGAAGGGCAGCACGAATGGCCAAAGGTTTGTTTAATCCATGGGAGAATATCACAGAGATACTGAAGGAGCTGAAACGGCAGAATTTTGAAGACAGACATAACCTATCCTGAGAGAGTCTATTAACAAAGTTTCAAGAACTAGCCTTACATGAAGTGATGAGTCATAACACTTTTATGTTAGCACACTCCTGATAAACCTAATATTTCCCATATGATTTTTCTTAATTCCACTTATTCTATACTAACTTATCTTTGAATCATAAAGTTCTGCGGTTTATTGTTTCCAAACAAAAAGTAAGATAAGCAGCTAGATCTCTAAGATCTATTGTCTCTTCAGCAAAGTGTAGGCCCATGAGAAACTGGATATTTTTTGTGGCCTCAAGCTATTCCCCAATGCTCTGTCACTCACTCTCAATATTCTAACACAAGGGTCAGAATACAGACATTGTAAGAACTTGCATGTGGCACCATGACCTCCAGCAACACTAGTTGGCATGTACGTACCTTTTAAATACAAGGTCTCATCATGACTAATGAAGATCAACTTGATGCACACAATTTTAATGGGCTCATGACATGCCTTATAAATATGACATGCCTTTTATATAAAATTCCTTGTTCTGACAAAATACTTTAAATCAGTTCACAGCTCAAAAATAGTTGTGTGTAAGAGAATTAAAGGAGAACTGTAGTCAGAATGGTATTAACATGGCACCAATAAAATAAACCATTTTTGGGAGGTACTGTTAACCTCTTTGAGGACATCTATATCAAAACTATTATTAGTGACTATGAGGCAGCTGTTGCAACAATAATTACTAAAGAACACATGGTAACTAAAACAAGCACATATATTGATTAATACCGCATATAACAAATGTTTCTTGAGTGAATAATCTCTGTGTACTAGGCAAATATTATATTAATGTGAGGTTTGAAAGATGCTACATGCTTAAAAAATAAGTGAAAGTCTATCTTTTTAAGCATACACTTAATACAGCATTAAGATTTACTATGCCCTGGAATGGTCAATACATGAACGATTTCTTACAAAACAATGGTAGGCAATAAACAGGAGTGAACTAACAGAATACTGTGTGGGATTTTACGTTATGGGCATAGTCTCACCTCCAAGACAACTTTATGCATTCTGTCAACATCACACAGATACTCCTGCACATTCTCATCATTGTAATACAAATGCAAAACGGCTGAGACACCATGACACGCTTGTGCAACAAGTGCTCCAGCATTCCATTTGGAAGACTTTGCTAGGTCCCCCCGCATTATTATATACTGCACCAAATTCTTGCTCATTTCCTCCTGACTACTGCTGTTCAAAACCTGAAATGTGTTCATCAGAAATGAATAAGTAATGAATTTGATTACTAAAAAATAAAAAAAGTTACAGAAGAACAAACAATCTTACGTATTGTTTAGTAAAAGATGTTTATGTATTCAGATACATAATATTGTCAGTTCCAACATAGCTCTATATATGAAAGATTGTGGAGAGGGAAATAAAAACACCTCTCTTCACTAGTACAAGTAAATTGAAGTTGCTAACACCTGGAAATGATTTAGTGTCTATAAGACATATTTTTCACTCAATATTGTTTCTAACGTCATGACTTTTTTTATAACACTACAGACAATTGCAGCCAATATAAGACAAAAGTGTCAACACTGCAGAATAACAACAGTGTGGATGCAAGTCAAAGCGCTACTGCTTAGGTAGTGGTTCAAATTTCACTAACGACTGTTGTTATCACACTGAATTGTGTGTTTTATCAATGTCAAGGCTTTCTGAGATGAAACAATAGCGCAACAGAATAAGGAAGGGTGAGGAAATCAGTCACGGTATAGCTGAAGAAATTGCTCTGGCATTCAGAAGAAGTAATTTAGTAATACCATAAAAACCTAAATTCAATCCCACTTCTCTCAGGTACAAGTTTAGCACCTTAATAAGTGTGCCATTACACTCGACAACTTCTGTAGTTAGGATTGTGTGCCGATATGTTCCACAGAGCAGTTACAGGTGTTAGCAGCCAGCGTGTATGCTGATAGATTAAAAGCAGTCATCACTCTCTTCCGCATACCACTAGTCATTTACCAATAACACTGCAGCTTGTGAAGGATGGAAGTAGTAATAGACATATGAAATATGAGAACAAGTTGAGAAACTTTTAGCAGGCATGTAGAAGTCATGGATAAAAAATGAAATATTGTTTTGGTTAAACCTCAAACGAGGGAGGATTTATCTTCAAGAAGTGCAACTCTCATTACAGTCACTACGCACACAGACATAAATAGACTGTACTCCAAACTGTCACAACATAAACTTTTCTCTGTCAGGGCAGAGTAGGTAGTAGTTTCTGAATAGTGCACTCCTTACAGTTATATTCAAGGAGAAGATGGGCTATGTGGAGACCAGCTGGAGGAAATGAAGTGGGCAGTCATTTGACTGGAGTATAGTTGACCAGGGAATACAGTTACCTGTGAAGTAAATCAGACTGTCTGACTGACATGCTCCATCCAATTATCTATGATACTACCACTTGTCACTGGAGAAAGACAAGAAAGTCATTTGATATATATATATATATATATATATATATATATATATATATATATATATATATATATATGTCTGCTTGTGTCTGTATATGTGTGGATGGATATGTGTGTGTGTGTGTGCGAGTGTATACCCGTCCTTTTTCCCCCTAAGGTAAGTCTTTCCGCTCCCGGGATTGGAATGACTCCTTACCCTCTCCCTTAAAACCCACATCCTTTCGTCTTTCCCTCTCCTTCCCTCTTTCCTGATGAGGCAACAGTTTGTTGCGAAAGCTTGAATTTTGTGTGTATGTTTGTGTGTCTATCGACGTGCCAGCGCTTTCGTTTGGTAAGTCACATCATCTTTGTTTTTAGATATATTTTTCCCACGTGGAATGTTTCCCTCTCTCTCTCTCATATATATATATATATATATATATATATATATATATATATATATATATATATATATATATATATATATATAACAAAAGCGCTGGCAGGTCGATAGACACACAAACAAACACAAACATACACACAAAATTCTAGCTTTCGCAACAAACGGTTGCTTCGTCAGGAAAGAGGGAAGGAGAGGGAAAGATGAAAGGAAGTGGGTTTTAAGGGAGAGGGTAAGGAGTCATTCCAATCCCGGGAGCGGAAAGACTTACCTAGGGGGAAAAAAGGACGGGTATACACTCGCACACACACACACATATCCATCCGCATATACACAGACCCCTGTGTCTGTGTATATGCGGATGGATATGTGTGTGTGTGCGAGTGTATACCCGTCCTTTTTTCCCCCTAGGTAAGTCTTTCCGCTCCCGGGATTGGAATGACTCCTTACCCTCTCCCTTAAAACCCACTTCCTTTCATCTTTCCCTCTCCTTCCCTCTTTCCTGACGAAGCAACCGTTTGTTGCGAAAGCTAGAATTTTGTGTGTATGTTTGTGTGTCTATCCACCTGCCAGCGCTTTTGTTTGGTAAGTCTCATCACTTTCTTTCTTTTTAGATATATTTTTTCCACGTGGAATGTTTCCCTTTGTTATATATATATATATATATAAAGAAGATGTGACCCACCAAACGAAAGCGCTGGAAGGTCGATAGACACACAAACAAACACAAACATACACACAAAATTCTAACTTTCGCAACCAATGGTTGCTTTGTCAGGAAAGAGGGAAGGAGAGGGAAAGACGAAAGGATGTGGGTTTTAAGGGAGAGGGTAAGGAGTCATTCCAACCCCGGGAGCAGAAAGAACCACCCCGGCATTTGCCTGAAGCGCTTTAGGGAAATCACAGAAAACTCAAATCAGAATGGCCGGATGCAGCTTTGAACTGACGCCTTCACAAATGCGAGTCCAGTGTGCTAAGCACTGCACCACCTCACTCGGTCAAATTTCAGGTATTAACTCTCACACTGGACAACACTTAATAATAGAGAGCAGCAACATTTGCATAGAGTTGTCAGTGCTAACACTAAAGAAGCACTGAGAGAAATAACTACAGACATCAATGTAGGATGTATGATGACTGTATCTGTTAGGACAATGTGGTGAAATTTGGCATTAATGGCATACGGCAGCTGACAACCGACCCAAGTGCCTTTGCTAAAAGCATATCACCTGCAGTTCCTCTCCTGGACTCATGACCATATCAGTTGGACCCTACACAACTGGAAAACTATGATCTGGTCAGATGAGGCTTGATTACACTTGGTAAGAGCCAACGGTAGAGTGCGAGTGTGGTGCAGACTCCATGAAGTCACGGATATAGGTTGTCAACAAGACACTGTGCAAGCTGGTGGTGGCTCCATAATGGTGTGGGCTGTGTTTACATGGAATGGACTGATTCTGCTGGTACAATTGAACCGGTTATTGACTGAAAATAGTTGTGTTTGGCTACTCGGAAATCAGTTTCACCATTCATGGACTTCATGTTCCCAAACAATGATGGAATTTTTATGGAGGACAATGCACAATGTCGCCAGTTCACAACTGTTCACGACTGGTTTGAAGAACATGCTGGACAATTTGAGCAAATGATTTAGCTACTCAGATTGCCTGACATGAATCTGATCGAACATTGTGAGACATAATCGAGAGGTCTGTTTAAGCACAAAAGGCAACACTTTCACAATTGTGCATGGCTACAGAGGCAGCATAGTTGAATATTTCTGCACGGAACTTCTGCGAACTTATTGAGTCCATGCCACGTCGCGTTGCTGCACTACACTGTGCAAAAGGAGGTTCAACACGATATTAGGAGGTATTCCATTTGTCACCTCAGTGTATATACTTTATATGTATGTATTTACACGATATTCTGGCCCTGAGGCCCATGTGATATCCATCAGCCATTGTTCCAATGGCATCATTGGGATGTGGTATAGAGGGGCATGGAGTCACCACATTGCTCCCTCAGGTGTTGTCAGCTTTCAAGACTTGAGAATTGTTACCTTTCATTCAACTGGCAATACCAGACTAACTGCATCTGTTCCACTCCTTCCATTGAGGTCCTCCACATGGCAGTGCTTGGCTATGGCGGCAGAACTATACAGGTTGAGACATGTCGACTGACAAATTGTGGAGGTCATTCATGGATATTTTCTTTGTATTTAGTTTTAAGGGATTCATAGTCTCTGGTGGTCTTCTACAAAGAAATTGCATTTCATTATTGTTATTATTATTATTTACTTCTGATTCCCATTTAGCTTTGAAACTGTACTTTACTGAAACTATCTGCACAACATGGCCAATGTCTGCAGTGTTTGCTATGTGACTTGTTTGGAAACACACTTGATGAACCCTTCGCCCTCATGCTTTCATTCAATACTGCTCAGTTCTGTTTCAGGTTTGTTTTGCCAGCAGTGTTAGTTCTGTGTTAACAGTGATACACGTACGTACATATAGGTTCTCTAACAAAGAGTTACCTGATATGCACCTTGTGTATGGGTTTACTGAATGCAATGGAAGAATGGCAGGACAATACTAGCTGAGTTTTTCCTGCAGTGATGAAAATTACATCAACCTTTTTGTAGCTGTACCTACAGATCTTTCCCCTGCTGTGTAAATATTTTCACAAAAACAGTGGTACCTGTGGTGGTAAATCAAATAATCATAATTACATTATTGCTCTGTAATTATCCTTTGGGGACCAGGTCTCTTTAGCAAAATATCCAGGGGAGGGGGGGAGAGGGGGAGGGAGAGAGAGAGAGAGAGAGAGAGAGAGAGGTGTGTGTGTGTGTGTGTGTGTGTGTGTGTGTTGCTTGACTTATTCACATTGATTTAATATCTTAAATATCTAGACATAATGTTGCAAAGTGACATTAAATGGAATAAGCACATAGGATTGGTTGTAGGGCATATGAATTGATGACTTTGGTTTACTGCATTAATTCTACGAATGTGTAACTCATCTATAAACGAGATCATGTAAAAAACACTTAAGTGAGCCAGTCTTGAGCACTACTTGAGTGTTTGTGATCCCTACTAGGTTGGATTAAAGGAAGTATTGAAGCAATTCAGAGGTATGCTGCTAGACTAGTCACTGGTAAATTTGATCTACACGCAAGTAGTATTATGGAAATACTCCATTGAAATTAAGTGTCTGGAGAGAAGATGTCCTTTCTTTTGTAAAACATTATCAGGAAAGTTCAGAGAATAGGAATTTGCATCAGATGACAGAGCAATTCTACTGCAACCAAGGCATGTAGACAGTGGTTTCTCCATTTGAGAGAGGAGTAGCTACACAGTACTCTCCACTATACATTGTAAGGTGTCTTGTGGAGTAAGTATGTTGATGTAAACTGATATTGGCAGCTGAAGTTAATTTTAATTGTGCTACTTGTAAATATTTATTTTATTAATTTGTAACTGTTTTTGGGTCTACAATGTTTTTTTACTAAAGAAGATTGGGCTAAAACTCTTACAACTTTTGGAGAAGATTATCAAATCCATAAAGAGCTGCAGAACTCATCGAGAACAACTATTTTGGAACCAAACAAATTTCATTGTTTCATCTGGAAAAATATTATATATTCATCTCAGTAGTTAGCGTGGTTACAAAAATATGTCAGTAGTTACTGTACACACCATTGTGACTATTCATCAAAGTGAGAATAGTTATTTATTTAGTGCGTCAAAAAGTGAGAGAGATGCCTCATCCAATATATGGGATTCAAGTAAGTGATGCTACTCCAAGAGCATGAAGGCTGCAGATTTTACTTTCCCTTGTTCCCTATTCAACCAAGTAAGACATGGCACATTGCTTGTGCTTCTGGAAAGACTGCTCCATGACAAACATTACTGCTACTTTCCACCTTTTTGTTGGAAGATTGGCAGAGGGATCTTAATTAAGTGAGTGCAGTATCCCATGTCTTGCTTAAACTGATAACTTCATTGCATGAAACAACAAGTTTACTGTTACCAGTCATGGTAAAGCATAACCTAAAATGTTTGCATTTAACGATAACTCCATCCTTGTTTATAAGATTTTCCAACACCCTTCGTTGATAGATTTATTATTGTGTTGTCCCAGACACTTTGACCCTGAATCATGATACTGGTCTTGTCATATTTTATAGTTTTATTCCAGGCAGAGTTTGGCAGCAACTACTTGCTTAATTTTTTTAGTTTGATGTGTACTTTTGTTTGCTGCGCCTCTCCTAGACTGTTATGATGATATGTCCCACATACAATACACAACACTGGAACTACATGCTGTAGGCTCCCAGGTTTTGAGGGCCTGTTTAACATTACAAAGCAGACCTTTTATTTTTTTTGGTGCGTGTGAAATGTACTGGATGTTGTGTTTCTGCATGAATATGCTGATTTGTTTGGATGTTGAGCCAGCAAATGGTAGTAGATAAGCAACCTTTGGTTTCCCCTTTTTGAACTTCATCTCCTCCACAGGCATTCTTGATTTTTGACTCCCACGCATACAACTTTGGTGAATCTGGGTACTCACTCCTTTGGAATATCATTACAGGCATTTCAGTTCTTTAGTAGGGCTGTCATTATTTCACTGTGTTAAAGGTCCATGGACCAGAGACTTGAGGTCTTCCAGTGCCGATTTTCAGTAAGTTCTGCAGCTAAGGGACCCATGTGTTCTTTTCTCTTAACTAATACTATCAAGAAAATTTAGCTGGCTTTATCAAATTTCATTGTGAATATTATATTAGGATGGATGGAGTTTAGGTCTTCTGCAAAATCCTGAAGTTCTTCCATTGTATGTCCATGTATTCATTGTAAAATATTGGTTTTAACTTAACATATTAATACTAGTGCTTTTAGCTACACTCAAAATATTTTGATGAAGCACGCCAAGAAATCATATATTTGAGCCCACCCCCCTTCCACCATATTGTGGCCTTATCTGTAGCATCTTCCCTCCTGGGACAAGGTGGAACCCTCTTACTTATATTCTGAGTGACCGCCTTCCAGATATTTCCTCTTTTCAGCTATATAAAGGAACCTGAATTTCTGGAAGTTAAGAGCACTGTCTGTTTATATGATGTGCGTATTGGCTATATGGTAAGTTGCACCACGTGAAAGAAATACTGACCAGTGTATCTGACAGGGAAAGTAATAAATTTCTCACTTAATTTTTTTATAATGTTAAATAAATTTTGAATTTTATTTTGATATGGAGTGCACAATAAGATAACACCATGTGTCATCTAGTTGTGGATCCTCGAAAAATTTGTTTAGACTTTGATTACAATGTGCAATACTTAAGACGATGTACACAGAAATACAGGTAGAGCTGCACTCACTTTCTTATTTTCCCTCATATTTTATCACACAGTAATTTTCTATTTCTCAAAACAGAAATACAGGTAGAGCTGCACTCACTTTCTTATTTTCCCTCATATTTGATCACACAGTAACATTCTACTTCTCAAACTGTGAACATAGTTTGTGTTCTAAAACACGCTACAAACCTGGACTGAGAAACAAAACAGGGCTAAAATTACAACTCAGAGAGTGTGGCAGGCTGATCATTTACAAAATAGCTTGAAATAGCTACCCTGACAATACACTCAAATTTACTGCATAATAACTTAGGAAGTAGAGCAGACAATTCACAAAATCTTTTAAGTACTACCACAGTGGTTTCAATGTCTGTTGACACAGACAGAGTAAACAAGTATCTGCCCTCATAATGGCATATGAAAAACAATCAATTAAAAGTGGTTCAGTGAAATCTCTTCACCACACTGTAGGATCCTTTCAGCAGAGTGGGAAGCCTTGTATCATCGGCCTATGTCCTATTTGCAGGTGAGTTATAAGCCACACTTTACATCATTTCCAATCATTCTTCTTCCCATCAGTGTCTTACTCTGCAACTAAATAGCAAGGTGATGGCATGCAGGACAGCAGATTGACAATGTGGGATTTCAGAACAGGCTTTCTTGGCTGCCACATCTGCTTATTTGATTTTCTGAATTCGCACAAGCCCTAGCAGCCAGAATGCTGATACCTTCTTCCCTAACCTTTGCATATGCAGAAGGGCGTCCTCAGCTATTATCTTCTTGGTATTTGCATTGTAGACTGAAGGAGATTCAAGAAGTTGGAGCATATGAAGAATTTTTCAACAAACACATTTCATCTACTCTAGTACCAGAAAAATCGATATGACTCCATGTTGAACAAAGTAAATTGATCTGGCAAACAGATCTTTACCACAAATTCAAGAAAAACTACAGAGCAATGAACATTGTTCCCCAGCTGGGAGCCATTTGTGAACACTGCTGTACAGGGTGTTTCAACACAAATAGCATATATTTTAGGAGCTGGTGGTATAGACTACTTTGAATAATGCATTCTGTGTGCCCAATTTAATTTGTTACAGAGATACAGCTGTTACACAAAAGCAAATTATCAAGTCTGAAGTTTATCTTCATAAATTCCACCTCCGGCTTCAATATACTTCCGAATTCTCATGACAGCACGATGTATAGCTCTTCCAACATTATCTTGGGGTTCTTTTATGAGGACAGCACTATTCATAACACAATCAATCAATTTGTTTCTTCTGTTTACTTTGTAAACTTCATCTTTCAAACATACCACAAGAAAAATCTAAACGAGTAAGATCTTTGGATGTTAGTGGTCAAGCCAAAATGACCATTTCTGCTTGCCCATATTTCAGGAAATGGAAAAAAAAAAAAAAAAAGAAAAATACAAGGGGCATTTAATAAGTAATGCAAAACATTTTCTTTTTTTCTGAAAGCAGGTTGGTTTTACTCAGTGTTCCAATATACCACATTATTCCCCACTCTTTTGGCTACAGAACCAGGTTTTTTCAATATAATCTCCATTCAATTCAGTGGCCTCATGCCATATTAATGGTAGAGCCTGTATGCCTGCATCGTACCACTCTACTGGCTGACACTGGAGTCAACGCCATGCTGCATCAATAACCCCTCCCCCCTCTCCATCATCCATGTACTGCTTCCTGCAGACAGCATCCTTCCAACAGATGGTCCTTCATTTCTCTTTAAGGCCTTCTGTTATGCAGCGAGGAATCCAGTGGGTAAACAGTTTTCAGTACCCCAAATGGTACAGATGTGTGTCAGCACTATCAACAAAGACGTCCAGTTGAGCAGAGAGATGTTTCATAGAGATACATTGATCACCTCAAATGCAAGTGTCCTAATGTTCCAACACTGCACACACGTTCCAACACTGCAGGAGCCACAGCTGTGTGCCGCTGGCCAGCATTTGGGAGAGTGGGTACATTTGGATGACCTTGTTGCGATGATGACTTGGAATGCACCTCCATTACAGACATCATTTTGAAAGTTACATATAGCGATGCCATTTATTGGAACTTCATGAAACTAAGGGGCCTGAAGTAGGAATATTCCATGATGTCCCACAACATATTCCACATTTTTTCAGCCAAAATCGCCCAAAAAAAAAAAAAAAAAAAAAAAAAGTGTTACACTGCTTGTTAAATGTCCTTTGTAGGTTAGAAGTGGCCAGAATTGTCAAAAAGGGGCGGGGGTGGGGAGATCATCTTTCATTCTGAAAATGACAGGTACTTCAGCAGTGGAAAAATTGGCACACTAACTGCTATATGACACAGTTCTCTTCACTTGTGGGAGACTTTAGTGTAGCAACATCAGTCTGCTCTAGCAAAATAAACATGGCTGTGTTACTCTTTGTTTTCATCAATGAAGAATAGCATTCTGTAATCTGTTTATTTGTTGGCTGAGGGTGTAATAGAAGCTGAAATCCGCAGAAGAGTTTCAGCACAATATGTGCGAGGAACTGTCAGAAGCTACTGAAATGTCATGCTAACGAAGATGAAATGTTTCTTAAACAAATCTTCACCAGAGATGAAACATGGGTTCATCACTTTAAACCAGAGATCAAATGCCAGAGCATGGAATGGACATATCACAAATCTCCAACCATAACGGAATTCAGGAGTTAACCCCCTACAAAAAAAGTGATGGTCACAATTTTTGGAATGTACAAGAATCATTTTTGGAACATTATCCAGAAGATGGTGTATGTCCACATAACATCTCCCACATAATTCAGATTCTTCAAAATATGCATTTGAAGGTGTTGGAACATTCTGCGTAAGTCTTGATTTCATCTAGATGGATTTGCATTTGTTTGGTCCATTTAAAAATTGTTTACAAGAGTGTTAATTCACATCAATGAAAGGGGTGAACGAAGTGGTGCATGTGTGGCTTGCTGCTCAATCAAAAACCTTTCTGAGAAGGATGCTGGAAAGCTTGTGCAACAATGGACCAAGGACATTGAGAAGGAGGGAGAGCACACAGAGCATGACATCACTGTAAATTTTGTACTGTTGGAATAAAGTAGAAAAATTGTGCAGATGCTTTTCAATTTATCCTCGAATCTATTTCCATATTCAGATAAATTTATGACTGGAAAATGTTTTTAGTTCAATGAAGAGGTGGACTATTATTTTACAGAATCTGCACAAGTGAGCTTGACAGATGTATTTTGAGCATTGAAAAATTTTTACAGTAACATCATGTTCTGTTGCATTTAGTTCAGTGGTTATTCTAAAGTACCACAGATTGGAATATTTACAAGCTATATATTCTGAGAGGATCAGAAAGGATACCAATTTATTCCTTAAACCATATTTCAAGATTGGCTACACATCACTATTGATATCCCTTGCTTCCAATTTCCCTAAACAATCTAATGGTTCAAAGTTCTTCTGTCTCCATTTTGGTGATGTTAACATTACAAGAATAAAACAAATCTAATTCAGATCATATTTGTTTTTCTAGGGGTCTCTGAACATTGCATTCATGCTAATTTTTTAACTGTCCCTCCTATACCATCACAATCAGCTTTTCCCATGGCTAGTTGCAAAGAACCAGAACTCAGGCACTTCATCGAAATTCTTTTGGTACAGATATAGGTTTACAAAACTAAAATTGCTTTTGTATTGGCCTGCACAGCTATCATTAAAATAGTGGGATCTTTTAAAGTGCGAGTTGATGAATTCAACCACATTTTTTCGAATTTTGTGGACCATAAATACAATATGTTTCATGTCATCACATAAAACACACAGACACTTAACTGTTTGGGATATACGGAAGCGTCCGATCCCGCCCGTCTGTTTTGACCTATGACGTCACAAATATGGCGGAAACGACTATAAACCACGATTCAAATATGGCGCACATAAAGTCGGTACGTACACGTTATAAGGACGAAAATACATCGAAAAACAAACGCACACACTTTCCACAAAAAGCCTAATGACACTAATGGGACAAGGGCGGAAAATGGGGTGTTTTTGGTGGGGGCAAACTAAATATAAACAAATTTAGACACCCACCCCCATACAAAACCACACAAAACAATGAAAAAACCGACTTCACAAAACTCCCCAAACACACTATCATCTGGAATCGGACACTTCCCTTGATCTATGTAGCTCTAAGAGCAGCTCCCGATCCCATAAATTAGGATCCAACACTTCCCTTGGCCTATATAGCTCAAAAACATCTCCCGATACCAATATCAACATACATAGCCACACATTGGGATCGAACACTTCCCTTGACCTGCGCACTGTTAATTTTATCTACATCTACATCCATACTCCGCAAGCCACCTGACGGTGTGTGGCGGAGTGTACCCTGAGTACCTCTATCGGTTCTCCCTTCTATTCCGGTCTCGTATTGTTCGTGGAAAGAAGGATTGTCTGTATGCTTCTGTGTGGGCTCTAATCTCTCTGATTTTATCCTCATGGTCTCTTCGCGAGATATACGTAGGAGGGAGCAATATACTGCTGGACTCTTCGGTGAAGGTAGGTTCTCGAAACTTTAACAAAAGCCCGTACCGAGCTACTAAGCGTCTCTCCTGCAGTGTCTTCCACTGGAGTGGAAATACGGAAGCGTCCGATCCCGCCCGTCTGCTTTGACCCATGACGTCACAAATATGGCGGAAACAAAAACAAAAACACACACTTTCGACAAGAAGCCTAATGACACTAATGGGACAAGCGCGGGAAATGGGGTGTTTTGGGTGGGGGGCAAACTAAATATAAACAAATTTAGACGCCTTGCGTAGCTACAACGTGTAAGTGAAGACAGCCATGCATGAATACCCACCCATCTCCCCAGGGGTCGTAACCCCTGCAACCCATAGAAGATAAAGATGCTTCAGTAGCTGATTAGTGTTTTTTGTCTTTTTTAAAAAAAAAAATCTTACGGGATAGAACGAACAGACCAGAAAGATAAATATAATAAACTAAAACAGAAATTGGAGGAAACAGATAATTAAAATAAGTAATAAGTGTTTTTAAATTAAAAAAAAAATCTCACGAGATAGAACGAACAGATCAGAAAAGTAAATAAAATAAGATAAAACAGAACTGGAGACAGCCACACTCAAACCAAACTCCGCGCCGTCATGACGTCACACACGACAACACCCTTACGTCACGGGTCAAAGCCGACGCGTGGGATCGGACGCTTCTGTTGACCCACTGGAGTTTATCTATCATCTCCGTAACGCTTTCGCGATTACTAAATGATCCTGTAACAAAGCACGCTGCTCTCCGTTGGATCTTCTCTATTCGTCATATCCATTCCTGAACAAAAACAACAATCGATTAATTTTACTAAAATTACCACACGATGTACAGCGAACAACACTAAATTAACCTTCACACAAAATGGTTAACTCACTGAAACGAATTCCATTACAAACACAGCCGAACAATTCTGGATAATGAGTAAATGCAAACTGAGCCCATTACACCACACAAACGAAAATCCTGAACATACTACCAGAAACCAAAACAAACCACAACACGACGTCATCTACAAACACGCCACACTCACAAACCAAACTCCGCACCGTCATGACGTCACGAGTCAAAGCCGATGCGTGGGATCGGACGCTTCTGTCGACCCACTGTTAGTAATAGTACATATAATGCAAGAGTCAGATGTCCAATGGTATGCTTAAGGTTCATCATCGACTGGAAAAGAATAATTTTCACTAAAATCCACTGATACCGCGGCAATATTTACATCAGATGATTATTTAAATGTTTTAGAATGTTCTGGATGAGTCATTCCACATTTGTCTGAAACAATGAAATTTACAAAAACCATTTGTGTATGAGTTAATATGAGTGCAGCCTACATCAACAGTTTATTCGACCTGCTTCATTGTCAACTAAATGAGTTATTTTTCCCTGCCTCAGAGCGCTGCTAGCAAAGTGAACATGTACAGCCAGTAAAATGTGTTTCACACGATATGAGCATTGGAGCCATCATGAGGATATCAAATACCTGTTGCTTAGCCCCAAAATAGCTATAAATATAATTGAATATGATAGTGTTGACTGAGAAGCACACTGTTTTGTGAAGATTTCCAACGTGAAATAACCGTCACCAGGCAAGTAAATTCCACAGAATATTTTTCTCAGTTATTTTTACATGTCCTTAGAGAATGTATAGTAGGTAGAAAAATGTGAATGTGCCTGCACCATGAGATATCTGCCATCAAACAGCTGAGGGGCACAAGAAAAGGAAAATGCCCTGAGTGCATGCATAACACAAGTTAGGGGAAGTTCTAGTGGCAAATATTAGTTGTTTCATTGTTGGTGTGGTATTGACCCACACGGATAGCCAAGTGTGTTTAACACCCACTTCCAGAATGCAGAGGTGCTCCAGCCCTAGATCAAATCCACAAAGTGGATCAGCAATGAGGGTTTGTGTGTTGACCAACATGGACGTGGTTTTTAGGCCATTTTCCACACGCCACAAGGTGAATACCAGGCTGGCACTCAAGTCCAGCTGCAGTTTCATGATTCAGAAACATTTAGAAAACTTTCACTCATTTTCACATGAATGACACTATATGCAAACAATTGGTGTATAATATTCCACCCGTCAGCTGGAGGAGGAGGGGGGAGGGGAGGGAAGGGGGCTGGTAATAAGATGGTGACAAGAAGGAATCCCGTCACCCCTTAAATTAACCAAGCCAAATCTGTTAATAACCATGGCAACCCTGCACTGTTGCAGGACAAAGACACAAGATAAAGTGGAAGATTGTGAGTGTGGTAATGGACAATGGTGGTATTTCAAACTGTTGTGACTTCCCCTTGTGTGAATATAGTCAGGCTGAAGAACAATAAGATCCAATGTTTCAAACAAGATATGTATCATGTAAACTGACAATGCCCCCTTCACTCTTAGCCACTGACAAATGAATGTCCTCTATTACATTCTCCAACAAAATGAAACTTTAAATTTGCTGGACAACAGGTTGCTTGGTTGGTTAAAACCATTACCACTACAGTTTATGCGGTGATTCTGATAACAGTTCATCTTAACTCAAATAACAAATGATTACTTACTAACTGGCAGAACAAAGAATAACTTTCTGTTTAAGCCTGTGTAACTATGAAACAAAGTGCAACTAAGGCAATGCAATTAAGGCCTCAGGCAGATCCTGGATTGCTTGTTATGTCAGGCACAAAATGGAGGGTCACTTTCTTTTTGAGAGACATTGTCCTCTCAGTGAAATGGAGATTGAAGAATTAAGTATAATATCTCAGCTATACTTCTAGAATGGCAGGAAATCGTAACTACAGATTGACAGACTCAGAACTGTCTTTGATCAGATAGTGTGTGATCGTGAGTCAGAGAACACAAACTGTACAGTTCAAGAATAGGATATCAAATGTTGTGGATGTCACATGCAGTGTGCTACAGTGTTTTATGTTTGAACCTTTACTATCCAAAATCTATATCGATGGCTTGCCTAGTACTACATTGTGTAAGTCCACATTATGTGCAGATAACACCACATCTGTAACAGCTGGAAAAGTTTTAGCAGCATTACAATAAGAATCATCCTACAGAGCACAGTAAATGGTTTGGAATTAATTAACTGAATTCTAATGATGAAAAGACCGTAATCCACTCCAGTTCATGTATTACAGATAAAAAAACAGAGGGAAAAAAATCTTATTTTTCAAAAAGGGCAATCAGAAGCATTTGTGCAATAAAAAATGAAGAGCCATGAAGACCATATTTCAAAAGACTGAAAACACTGACTCTAAATTCACACAAAGGAAAATCAACACAAACATAGACGTCACGAGCCTGTTCATCAACATGATACATACCAAAACAGTAGATTTACAGTCCAGCTGCCAGACTATAGAAAACCCAAGACAGTCACAAATACATAAGTTTATAATTACTTAACATGTCATTAGCACAGGCAAACAGTGTGACACTTAGTTCATTCAGAACCACCACATGAAACTGGCTTAGACAAAAGACATTCTATTTAACATAATAAGGTAACTTAAAATGTCTCTGACAGGTGGGATTGGGTTGTTGTGGGGGAGGAGACCAGACAGCGAGGTCATTGGTCTCATCGGATTAGGGAAGGATGGGGAAGGAAGTCGGCTGTGCCCTTTCAAAGGAACTACCCTGGCATTTGCCTGGAGCGATTTAAGGATATCATGGAAAACCTAAATCATCTCCGGACGCGGGATTCAACCGTTGTCCTCCCGAATGAGAGTCCAGTGTGCTAACCACCATGCCACCTCACTCGGTCTCTGACATGTGATCCCGAATAGCAAACAAAATAACATCAGATACGTTCATAAATGCAAAGATGGATAATAAATGATCCACAGTACCAGAAAGCAATTGTGGGAAAATCGAAACCACAGAGTTTCAGAAGCAGAAAATACACTAAGACTACCTCTTGAGGAGGTGGGGGGGATTAAACGGTTAACGGAGTAATTTCACAGTTATCAATGCAATAACTTGTTTAGCCTCACTATTTGCCAGGTCTACAAACACAAGTATAAATAGGAAAATTAATAAGCAGTTGTTAAAGGTTAGAATGTCCTCTCCACGCAATGAAAAGTTTATTAAAACACATTTTTTCTTTGTACTCTGAAGTTTTTATGTGAAATTCAAATACAAGTGACAAAAGAGAGGGTACGTAAATGAGATATGTTTACGCGTCATATGATATACCGATGGATGATAACGACATTACCGCACGCTGCGAACTGACCCGGCTGTTCTGAATTGACGCAATCTCTCTTACACCGTTTCAACTTTACATTTACGACAATATTTCATTGTGAATATGAAGCTGTATTATCATTTTCGAGGTGGCATCTGTAAATGCTTTTTATGCCTGTTGCGTAATACAAAATATTTTATAATTACGAGCTGATTTGGTAACCTCATTGTGTTCCAATGACAATGTGGTATTTTTCTATTTATCGTAATATCACCATATAATTGAATTTACGTCTTACATTTAACAGATTTAACAAATTGCCGGTACATATATTAAGCTGCGTGTAGCGTTTCCCTCTAACGAAATCGGAGTTTTTTTTAACGTTTGACAAATTACAAGAGGCCTAAAACGCAAGCCAACTTCGTTTGTTTACGTACTTTCACTCATCCGTCGGTGTGTACACCGCTGTTAGGCAACTTCAACGATGTACAATGAAGTAGTATAGAAGACTAGAAGTATACCATGTTCATTGTTTGAGCGCCTCTGTGTGTGATTTTTATTATCTTTGAATTTCGTGCAATGGATTATGGTTTACCTGTGCCGCTTGGGAGAGTGCGTAAAGTGTATAAGTCGGAGAGTGAAAAGAAGTTATAGGAAATATTCACGTACTTTCATGGAGAACTTGTTCTGTGGGAAAGTGGACGTGATATGACACGAAGTATTGTGCTGTTACCCTGTCGAAGACCGCGAAGGAATTTACAATTTTCTGGTAATGGATGTAAGAGCAAAGTAGTGGATTCCTCATACATCATTTTCATCAGGCATTGTCTAACTTCGATTTGGTGGTGTTCTTAATAAACCGTGTTGTGTGTACTGACAGTCATCGGCACAAGGAGCTGAGTGTGAGTACCAAAATATATGCACATTATTACGAAATTTGAAGATCTGATAAAGTGTACATGCACAATTAAAATAATTTTTCCTTCTATATTCCGACCAGTTTTACTCTAAATGACGTAAGTCTACATTTTGTGGCCTTTATTGAGGCTGCCGTAACAGTACCTTACCTCATCGTGACTGCTGGGAATAGTTTTCTAATTACTGCAGTGTACTGGAAGAAGTAATAATCACGTAAAGCGTTTTGCATTGCAGAGAAAGTCTTAATTTGTCACATATTTCTTCATTTTCGTAAAGTTTTAAAGCAGTCACGACCCGAAATTAACGAGCGCAAAATGTTCATCTATCAAATTAACTGGCGAAATATCAGAATTTTTCAAAGATTTTTGATCTCATCCTGTAATAGAACTAAGACTGTTTGTCCCCTTCGATTGTTGGAAATTTACACCAAATTAGTGCTACATTGACCCCATTCCCACTATTGCCCCTACTGCTATTAACACATACATTCGATATTGAAATTGCACAGAAAGTTGTTGTCATTAAGCGCCGGCGTATTCTGCGACACACAATACGATTCGGTATGTTGTGGTGTGAGATTATGACAGCGTTTCTTTGCAATGCAACGTTAAAGGCGTACCCACATCTCGCACACAGCATCATACCGTTGGCTTCAAAAGTGAGGAATACAGATTATTATTATTATATGTGATAATGTTTAAAATAAGTTAGGCTACTTGTAACAAATTTTCGCATGACGCCAATTGTCCCCGTGGCCAAAATGCTGAATCCTATTGTACTGTATGGGAAAGTGGTGATTTTCATTTGACATATGGCCAACTAGTCCAACTTCTATCATTTAGGTTTCGTAAATAATTTCCAGAGCGAATGCTGGGCTAAAATGGGTATGTCCTTTCCTTTTCCAGCGGAGTTAGGTGTACGAAACTTCCTTTCGAACTTCTTTTAGTCATTTATTAATGACACCGAGAAAAATCAGAGATGCCACTGCTACACCAGTTTGGAGCAAATAGGATGACAGAACTAATGATATGTCTAAGCTTCAATATCAGGATCATATGACTGTAACAAAGCTTAACTATGGAAATAAAACATCCCCAACATCAGCTTCAGAAAGAACCAATTTACATAGGATAGTAATAAAATGCTTTTGCTCCAACATTTTATTAAGTCCAATAGTCATTTGAGCCATCCAATATTTTCCACAGAAACTTACCATAGTTCTGTTATAAATAGCAAACACATGGGACATTTTTGGTTACTGTTAGTGGTCTTTGCTTGCCACTATTTAATTATGCAGTTTCCAATGAACACAGAAAAATTTAGTTATCCATAGGATTAAAAAGGAAATGAAGTGTAATTTTCAAACTTATCATTGTTGTTACTGAGTTTCAAGGTATAAATTAAAACTGTAGTTGAATCAGTGGTTTTGAAAAGGGCATAAGTCAGCAAGCCCCAGCTTCGGGGGGGGGGGGGGGGGGGGGAGTATGGAAACTTATTTTCACAGTTCCTTGTTGTGAAAAGACAAACTCTGTCAAATCCTCTTACGATTTTACAATTTTGTTGACCTAGTAAATAAATATATAAAGGGACTGGTGCCCTTTTCAAAACTAAGACAAAGAAAATATTTTAGAACAAACATAACACAGCACGAACTATTTTAATTTTGCAAAACTGAAAACCAATACAGATACTGGCACTAAGACATATTTAACAGAAAATGCATTCGTGTACAAAATTTAGTGTCATGAGGTTTGACATGAAGTCTTTTAATCAGATTCTTCTACATCCTTTGTTGACCACTCACAGATCTCCTTCATAGAAGGGTATAATACGTTCTCTTGGAATACACTGCTGGAGTTACATAATATTATCCATTTTTTTTATTTAATCATACACTAAGTATGTCTTTTCTATAGGGAATGATATATTTTTACATTGTGCTAATTTAAAGCTATGAGATATTAATCTATCCATAAAGTCACAAGTTTTCAACACTCCTTGTTGTGATTGTTGCATTCAAACATGTAGTAGTTTGATATACAGAAATTTTCTTTTTCTTCTTTACAAAATTCTTCCTTTAAGGAATAGATAAAACTTTCGTCTCATAAAATTTCTTCCACTAGTTTTTGAAATCAGTTAAGAGTTTCGTCATGAAATACATGTCTATACTTGCAGTTTGAACTAGCCTCCACCAACATTTTTACATACTCTGTAGGTGCTTGTACATGATCAGTTTGTTTCAAGTGTCTCTTCTTTATAATGCCAGAATTACGATTAAATGGGAGGAATGAATGACCTGTTTCTGTGTGGTATTTGATAACTTTGACAAATCGTCCCAAGGAAACCAGTATCATTGGGTTTTGGATACCAGTGCTACTCTGGTTTTGACCTCCAGTGGCATTGGAAAATAAACACATCTCTTTTGCCTTTTCTGGTATATTATTTTTAATACAACCACTGAGAAAAGTGCATACTATGTGTGGTCTTCTATGTCCCATACCTTCATGATATATATCATGTATAATGTGAAACTGAATTTACAAATAGTGATGTTGTTGTTGTGGTCTTCACTCCAGAGATTGGTTTGATGCAGCTCTCCATACTACTCTATCCTGTGCAAGCTTTTTCATCTCCCAGTACCTACTGCAACCTACATCCTTCTGAATGTGCTTAGTGTATTCATCTCTTGGTCTCCCTCTACAATATTTACCCTACAAACTGCCCTCCAATACTAAATTGGTGATCCCTTGATGCCTCAGAACATGTCCTACCAACTAATCCCTTCATCTAGTCAAGTTGTACCATAAGCTCCTCTTCTCCCCAATTCTATTCAATACCTCCTCATTAGTTATGTGATCTACTCATCTTATATTCAGCATTATCCTGTAGCACCACATTTCGAAAGCTTCTATTCTCTTCTTGTCTAAACTATTTATCGTCCACGTTTCACTTCCATACATGGCTACACTCCATACGAGTACTTTCAGAAAAGACTTAAACCTATACTAGATGTAAACAAATTTCTCATCTTCAGAAACGCTTTCCTTGCCATTGCCAGTCTACATTTTACATCCTCTGTACTTCGACCATTAACAGTTATTTTGCTCCCAAAATAGCAAAACTTATTTTCTACTTTAAGTGTCTCGTTTCCTAATCTAATTTCTTCAGCATCACCCGACTTAATTCGACGACATTCCATTATCCTCGTTTTGCTTTTGTCGGTGTCCATCTTATATCCTTCTTTAAGAGATTGTTCATTCCATTCAACTGCTCTTCCAGGTCCGTTGTTGTCTCTGTCAGAATCACAATGTCACTGTCAAACCTCAAAGTTTTTATTTCATCTCCATGGATTTTAATTCATACACCGAATTTTCTTTTGTTTCCTTTACTGCTTGCTCAATACACAGATTGAATAACATTGGGGGTAGGCTACAACCCCATCTCAACGAATGTTTCCCTTTCATGCCCCTTGACTCTCATAACTGCCATCTGGTTTCTGTACAAATTGTAAATAGCCTTTCGCTCCCTGTATTTGACCCCTGCCACCTTCAGAATTTGAAAGAGAGTTTTCCAGTCAGCATTGTCAAAAGCTTTCACTAAGTCTACAAATGCTAGAAACGTATGTTTGTCTTTCCTTAATCTATTTTCTAAGGTAAGTCGTAGGGTGAGTATTGCCTCGAATATTCCAACATTTCTACGGAACCCAAACTGATCTTCCCCGAGGTCAGCTTCTACCAGTTTTTCCATTCATGTGTAAATAATTCGTGTTTGTATTTTGCAGCTGTGACATATTAAGCTGATAGTTCAGTAATTTTCACATCTGTCAACACCTGCTTTCTTTGTGATTGGAATTATTATATTCTTCTTGAAGTCTGAGGGTATTTCACGTGTCTCATACATCTTGCTCACCAGGTGGTAGAGTTTTGTCAGGACTGGCTATGCCAAGGCACAGTAGTTCTAATGGAATGTTGTCTACTCCCGGTGCCTTGTTTCGACTCAGGTCTTTCAGCAAACTCTTTACACAGTATCATATTTCATTTTCATATACATCCTCTTCCAGTTCCATAATACCGTCCTCAAGTACATCGCCCTTGTATAGACCCTCTATATACTCCTTCCACATTTCTGCTTTCCCTTCTTTGCTTAGAACTGGGTTTCCATCTGAGCTCTTGATATTCATACAAGTGGTTCTCTTTTCTCCAAAGGTCTCTTTAATTTTCCTGTAGGCAGTATCTATCTTACCCCTAGTGAATTAAGCCTCTGCATGCTTACATTTGTCCTCTAGCCATCCCTGCTTAGCCATTTTGCACTTCCTGTCGATCTCATTTTTGAGACATTTGTACTCCTTTTTGCCTGCTTCATGTACTGCATTTTTGTATTTTCTCCTTCCATCAATTAAATTCAATATCTCTTCTGTTACCCAACGATTTCTACTAGCCCTCACCTTTTTACCTACTTGATCCTCTGCTGTCTTCACTATTTCATCTCTCAAAGCTACCCATTCTTCATCTACTGTATTTCTTTCCCCCGTTCTTGTCAATCATTTCCTAATGCTCTGCCTGAAACTCTGTACAACCTCTGGTTTAGTCAGTTTATCCAGGCCTCATCTCCTTTCAGTTTTAATCTACAGTTCCTAACCAATAGATTGTGGTGAGAGTCCACATCTGCCCCTGGAAATGTCTTACAATTTAAAACCTGGTTCCTAAATCTCTGTCTTACCATTATATAATCTATCTGATACCTTTTAGTATCTCCAGGGTTCTTCCATGTATACAACCTTCTTTCATGATTTTTGAACCAAGTGTTAGCTATGATTAAGTTATGCTCTGTGCAAAATTCTACCAGGTGGCTTGCTCTTACATTTCTTACCCCCAATCCATATTGACCTACTACGTTTCCTTCTCTCCCTTTTCCTACTATCGAATTCCAGTCACCCGTAACTATTAAATTTTCTTTATAGTGGTAACTATGACAATATGCAATGGATTGGTGCCCATTTCAATGAAAGCTGGGTAGATACAGTCATAAAGAACATGTTCAACTCCTAACCTTATTTTCTTGAAAAATGTTACTGATGCCCTTTTCAGAACCACTGAGCCATTTACAACATGGTTCGTATAGCACATAACTGTAAGTGGGAAATATTGGTACAAAGCAGATACTACCTAACCAGAATAAAGTAGTGCATTTATTCACTATGTGTGATGGATTCAAATATTATTGACATATGGGGTAAATTATTATTCATCAGTGCGGTAAGAGGTGAGTTTGTTGCTACTGATGGATGTACAAGCCATATATTAGTTTGAAGATACACTGTGAAGAGTTTTCTCTGTTCAAAACCATGTATCTGTGATTACGGGTGTAATTTATCTGTGCTGTAAATCAGCCCTTGTCGCTGAGCACTGTGGCTCACACTCAGGAGAATAGCGATTTGGGTCTTTGCCTGGCCATCCAGATTTCACTAAATAAAGTGAGGCAAAGTGACAGCTTGTGTCTTTTGAAAAGAACATAACAGATTTCCCTCCCCAATCCGAGCTTGCGTCCATCTCTAATGATATTATAAATTGGGCATTAAACCTCCCATCTTCTTTCCATTTCTCAATGTCTGGCATGGGCAGCAGGTAACCCCCAGACTGACTCCTTGCTGAACTTTGAGTGCAACATAGTGATCACCTTCACTGTCACTTTATTTGAAACACTGCAAATAATGATGATCGCAATGAAGGTGCCACTTACAAACTAGAAGGGTCACTACTATAAAAGTAGAGTATGCAGTAATAGGTCTGTTCACTTGTGTTCCCTTCATTGTGTAGATTGTTTGCGATACTAAAAGAGTACTATGATTTTCTTCTACAAGTGACACAAAATAATGTTGTGTATGGAAGTTTATTTGTAGTTATTCAACTTAAAGTTGTGTGCTAAATGAAATAGCTGAAACATCATCTTGCTTAAGTAAAAAGCTTTATCATGGGTATGGTCATTACCATGGCCATAACTCTCGTTTATCTATATTTGTAAAAGTTCCATCTTAACAAAAATCTGTCCGAAATAACGGATAAACGGGAATATTTCAGGAGTCATTGGCTATGACCAGTGACGTAGGAAACATGCATCAAACATCGTCAGTGACACTGTGAGCATAACATATCATCATGGCAATTTTTCAAATGGGCTAAGCTATATATATCAGTCTGTCACCACAACCTGGTTTTTTTGCTTTCACATTTATTGGCTTTGCCAGCTAACAAGAAAAATGTAAAAATATGCACCGAAATGTGACTTCATAGCACCCATTAACATTTCATCACTGGTCAATACCTGCAACTAATATTGAATATTCCTCGACACTGAAATAATAATACAGTGTAAACACAATGTACTGTTTGTCAAATTTTAATGACAAGATGTGGGGATGAAGCTTAACTTCTGCCATGCTGTATATATTCTTTCTCCCTATATATGTAATTTTAAACAAAAATTGCAAACACGACAAGGGGCTGCTTTGTTTTGTTCCTCGCCTCGGTTTCCTACCCATTCCCAGATTAAAACTATGCGAAGATACGGTCCTCACATATCCAGCAGTTGGAGAGGTATGTCTCACACCCTGTAAACCAGTGATCGCAACCGATTTACCCATTTATTTTAAGTGACTTTAATCCCCAATCAAATTTTCAATTGCAGTAACGATAAACAATACTTAAGGTAAGGGATGGAGGGGAGAGGTGTGAGGAAATGGCCATAGAGAGGGGGAAGGAGAATATGAAGAGAAGGGAAGGATGTGATCACAGAGAGAGGTGTGGGCGAGGAGGAGGAGTGGTAGACAAAGAAAGTCCAAAAAGAGTTTAGGATGTATATCAAATTCCCACACATATTTAGCAATATTGCGAAACATGGCGAACATCTTCGGTAGACAGCATTAACGCTCACGTCGAGTAACCAGGATTGCTCCACTGATCAGAGACATCGCTCACAACAGGTGCTCGTTTCTGCCGCGCAGCTGCAGTTTTTAGTCAGTTTTTTTGCAAACATGGATGGTTTTATTTACATATTGTACTAAACTAAGTTTGTTGTAATGGTGGCGTGTTCATGCAAAAAGCAAAAAAATTTCATTAAGAGTAGGAAACCGATTACTACTTTACCTAGGTAGACAGATTTGCTGCGCCATGCAAGGGTATCAGTTGGGAAGAAGGGCAACATCAAACGTCACTGCAAAATAGTGAACTCGGGGATTGAAAAGTATTTCGTATTGTATTCTGCTCTAAGGAAAGAAAACGTAAGACTACAAAAATCCAAACTTAATCCTCGCAATACCAAAGGGGGAGGGGTTGCTATGTGCCCACCTTTTGAAAATATCGTAATCTAGTCTGTTACTTTAAATTCTGAAAAATTCACAACAAACGTCATATTCCATTTTTCAGGTCCAGAACCCATCTTAAACATTTATGTTTTTAAAAAGTGTTCAAAAATGAAAACCAACGACAGTTAACGAAATTTCTACTTTCCCATTTTTTTGTGTTATAAAATACCCCTCCACTTGGTGTAAACATTACGGAAAATTGCGGCGTTGTTGCTTAGATTGTGCTAAAAGATATTTTCAGGTTCTTTACCCTACTTATGCATCAGTACTTATTTGAAAAGTATGTTGTTACTGAATGTTAAACACATTTAAGGATTTTTTTATAGGGGGCACAAAGTGGACCCCCATTGGTGTTACACCTCACGGAAAATTATTTGGTATTGCTAGGTTTAATGGTCAACAATTAAATTTTTAGTACCATGAGACTACAATAAATCAGCAAATGAGGCAGTCATTCCTGGTTTCAAAAATTACTGCACAGAATGAAAAAAATTGCGAAGATGGTGAGTTAATCAAAACTGCATTTTTAGAAGCAAAACTTAAAAATGACTGTGATGCTATTTTTCCCAGCAAGACGCATAGACTGGTTTTTGAGGAGCAACATTTAATAATTTCAATAAACGAGACGAGCGTGGTAAATATGATCCCACTAACAGGATGCACTATCTTGTCAACTGTGAATATATTTCCGTAAAGAAGTTGCTAGGCTTAGGAAGTGATTGAGACCCGCGGTGATAAGCAAGGACAAGGGATTCATAGCCTTTTGTCAAAAGAAATTTCCATAATTCTTCTTACCATATCGTAAGGCACCAGTAAGTCAGTTTGTGGAGTGATTGTAAGTATGAACGATGTGATGGAAACAGTCATAAAGTTAGTCAACAAAGTTAAAGCTCATCAATCCAGAGAAGTTTCTTCAGAGTACTCAGTGATGAATTTGACTGGCAGTCTGGTGATCCTTCAGCAGTACACGGCAGCTAGTTGGCTTCATAGTGTAAATTTTACAACGCTATAAATGGTTGCTTCCTGTCTTAATAAAATATACGAAAGAACGAAACAGATAGTTCCGTGAAATAGAAGATCCGATTTGGCTGCAGAAATTTGCTTTTTTACGCAGGCATCAGGGAAAATTTAAATATCATTAACTTACTGCTTCGAGGATAGAATAAAGCGAATGACGCAACAGTTTCACACGTTGCTTCATTCTAAAAAAAACACTGGATCTGTGGGGAAAAATCTGATCCAAGGTGAATACAATCAATTTGCACGTTTGAAACAAACACTTGCCAAGCAAGGTTCTTCTTCACATCCCAGCAAACAATACGTTGGAATTCTTTGACTTTTTTAAGGATTCAATTCTGCAAACGCTTCCAAGATTTAAGAAAGCAATTTAGGAAGCATTACAATTGTAGCTCAGTACGTCGAATCGCTCTTAATAGTGATGCTGAAGAGTTCTCTACTCGTCACGGAGAATATTCTCAAGAAGAAAATGCTGCAGCAGAGTTCGAATGGATTGATTTTCAGTGATTTATCTTTAAAAGCGCGTACGAAGCTGGTCCATGTTGTTCTCACAGTGAAGGCGATGTCCAGCTCTACATATCCGGGTGAGATTTCTTTTTTCAGCATGAAATTTATGGAATCAAAGTACAGAAGCAGACTGAGTGATGAACGCTTGGACAACATTTTCAAATAGCAGAGGGAGGGAATCCCAACGTTTGCGGTTAGGCTACTTGTTACTCTGTCAGCTACACCACAGAACTAACATCCCACTCTACAAATTGTTAAGTACTGCTGCTATATTTGGGTGGTTGCTCACTGTTGTACTGCCTCTGCCTCCACCTCTTGACTTCATATGCCTTTTCCAAGTCCCAAATCCTAAGAATGACGGGAAGCAGATTATCTCGTGTGTTTATAGTGTGTGCGGGATTCGTGTCGAGTTAAGTAAGCAGTAAGTCCCTCACAATTACAACTGTCCTTCCTTTATAATCAGTATTGGATAGTCTGCAATGTGACTGGCTCCTGCGTAACATAGCGGGCAGTTTGGCGACAAAAATCCTGTTAATGCGCATCGGAAAGCTCACTCCATAGATATTCATAATCTATGGAGAAAAAAAAAGATTGTTTGATATCAAAACGACTTTAAAGAAAAAGATGAAGTGCAGAAAATATATCCTTGCTTGGAGAAATAAAAAAATTTATTCCGCTTGTGTGCAACTTTAACATTTAGCATTGTGTAGTAGCTATGCCGTGATTAATGGCTGGAAGATTATGAGACAAGAAAATAAAAGCAACGCGATACGCCAAGGCGGTATCCTGCATTTTATCACAACTAATATGTACATATTTTACTAATCAATACTGGATTCCATTTTGTATGTGACCTATAATTTTAGGAGACAAAATTCAGGTAAAAACTCATAACAAAATAAAACGTTTATTATTCGTATAATTAATTAATAAAGATGGTGTTCATGAAATACCAAGCGCTAGATTATCATGGACAATATTTTTGCCCTCTTAGCCGTTGGTATTGAAAAATTAGTAGGGATGTGTTATAAAAATTTTGCTCATCTCGCTCGACGAAGAAATGACGGGCTGAAACATTTCACCCTTTCCATATGTGCAAAAGTGGAGCCGTTTGTAAAAGTGAACCCCGGACAAATAAACTACTAACTTATATCCTAATACTGTAGTCTACATTTTGACATAAAACTTGGCCGGCCGAAGTGCCCGTGCGGTTAAAGGCGCTGCAGTCTGGAACCGCAGGACCGCTACGGTCGCAGGTTCGAATCCTGCCTCGGGCATGGATGTTTGTGATGTCCTTAGGTTAGTTAGGTTTAACTAGTTCTAAGTTCTAGGGGACTAATGACCTCAGCAGTTGAGTCCCATAGTGCTCAGAGCCATTTGAACAATTTGACATAAAACTTGTCATCTAGAGGGAAAAATTTTTTTTCTCGCGGTGGATCATTCGAGTATGTTATTTTACAATCATTTTCGGCGAGAACTTTGCTATGCTTCGTTTTAACTGAAAAATTTGACACCCAAGTTTTAACCCTGCAGTAGTCATGAATTCCTGTTAATCCTAGGTCACTTGGATGACAGGTGCCACCCACCATTCTTTTCATTGTTAATTTAACAACGATCAAAAACAAAATATGACTCAGCTCCACACATGAAAGCGCTGATTGTGTTATTAATATCCACACATAACCTATTTTAATGAAAACAAACTAAAGTGAACTTGTGTTGCAGTAAAAATGATTAATAAGTGTAGTTTGTGAACCATACACTGCCATACATGTACATGAGACTCATTAATTCACAGTTCAACCGATATTTCCAAAATTACTGACACATGAATTATTTCAGTCTGCACTGTCCAAACAATTGACACAAACTTCCTTCAAATGATCAGGGCAGGTCGACTTACTGCACCTGACCCACCTTTTGCTGGTTATTTGCCCTGTTATCCACCACACTTGTAGCATCTTAATCGTTTTCCCTTTCTTTCCTCTTGCTACTGTTCACCTTGTCTTTATAGTGGAAGTACACGCCTCCTTATCTCCTTGGTAATCTGTGGTGCTTGACATTTCCTTTGTATTTGAGGCTTTATAAGTTCCATTGCAATATTGGTTAGGAAAGTAGTTCTTTTCAGCGCTTTTTCATTCTTATTGATTTAAGTATTGAAAAATGAATAAATTTCCTATCGAAAAAGAAAAGAGAATGGTAACAGAAGTAGTCGCGTTTGTAATAATTGTCAGCCAGAGTACACGATGTGGATATACATATTTTTATACTGCCTAACAATAGCCACTTTCAAATAATAATCGTGAAATGCCAACCTTTAAATTGGAACTCTGAAGTGTACAAATTCTCGCCTATGGACAACCGGTACGGGTGACAACATAACAAAAGGAAAATAGCTGAGTGGGATGTCAACCGCGCGACATTCTAGGGTGAAACTTCCTTCCAGTGGTTCAAAAAGTTATGGTCCGAATGTGACCTACTTGGTGTAGTTTCACATTTTTCACATCTTCGGACTAACATTTTTAAATCAATGGAAACATTAAATTTTGTACCATAGCAGTTAAGTTTCCGACATCTCGGCATTACTTCGCGTGGGCGCAATTGCATTCAAAAATTTATTACCTTGACAAACTCGTGAGAAGTTAGCTGCAACATTTTACACACATGTGCAGCGAAGCCGTCTTCGTGAATGTAGCTATCGTGTTTAGCACCAGCCAAGCACTTCAGAGTTTTGCGGAGTATAGATGCAAATGTAGTGAGTGCCAACCTTGATAAGGTTTAACTTCAGCAGCAATTCGTTACTGAGCAACTGCTCGGCAACAATGAACAGATTTTACGTCTTTCTAAGTCATTGTATTCATTGATCGACTAACGCTACGTACGACTCAGGGCATGTGTAACGACCGATGCCAGTGACTGCACCTGCTACCGGTTGGTTTCTGAAAATTAACTTAAACCATTTCACGGAAGTCTGTGAGTTTAAACAATAGCATTTCGATTTTTATACAGTAAAACTTCGTTAACACGAATCCGAAGGGACAGAAAAATCAGGAGTTCGTGTAAAAAAAATTCATGTTAAGTGAAAAACACAGATTTTAATAAGCATACATGTACAGCAGTACACTAATGTGTAATATACTACACTATCAATCACGTTATTGTAGACTTATAACACTATAAAGTGATTGTTTATTATTTTTATTTAGCGTATGGCATTTAGACACAATTGTTATTACAATCAATATGCAAAATTGTAATAATTTGGCATTAGATATTCTTACAGTTATTACAATAGTTATACAGAATTATACAAAATTATACAAAATTACACATAATACACATGTTACAGTAGTTATACAAAGTTATAGTAGTTTGGAAGTAATTACAAACAAACATCTAATGAGTTAATATATGCTATTGATTCTGGAGTCGCCATCAGGAAATCTTCTGGGGTCCCATCATAGGCTGTCCTGGGGCAGTCTTCTATTATGTGCTGGATAGTTTGATTTTCTCCACATTGACATAGCGGCGATTCTGTCATGCCCCACTGGTAGAGGGAATAGGCGCATCTGCCATGTTTAGTTCTAATTCTGTTTAAAGTTGCCCAGGTTTTGCGTGGTAAGTCAAAACCTGAAGGCTTCTGGGAGATACATGGAAGTTTGCTGATGTTCTTTAAGGACCATTCTTGGTGCCAGGCGCTGGTTATGTTGAATTCTTCCTCTGTTGCAGATGTGGCTATTGCGGTTCTGATGGGTGACCTTCTGGAGCGGAGGCGGCTTTGGGTGGCATCTTCAATATTCTCATGGATGGGTAGATTCCGATTGCTCATTATCTTTTTGTACTCTCTTATAAGAGCGTTTGTGCGGCGTAGGTTAGGGGGTGGTATGTGGCTTAGTACTGGGAGCCATTCCACGGGTGTAGTCTTTATTACACCAGCGATCATTCTCATTGTGTTATTGAGCTGTGCATCGATTCTTTGGGTGTGGGGGCTGTTTAGCCATACCGGCGCACAATATTCGGCAGCTGAGAAGACGAGACTTAAGGCTGATGTCCGTAACGTAGTAGCTGCCGCTCCCCATGTCGTTCCACAGAGCTTCTGTATAATGTTATTCCTTGTTTTTAGTTTCTCTGTTGTTTTCATTAGGTGATCTTTGAAAGAGAGTGTTCTATCGAGGGTCACACCTAGGTACTTTGGAGTTTTATTGTGGGTAAGCCATGTGGTCTCGAATTTTATTCTGAGCTCCCTCTTAGCCGCTTTATTGTTTAGGTGAAAACATGATACTTCTGTTTTGTTGGCGTTAGGTTGCAGGTGCCATTTTCGGAAATATTCTCCCATCTTCTCCAAGTCAGCTGTTAGGGTCTCCTCTGCCCCTTCAAATGACTGACTTCTCGTTGCAAGGACCCAGTCATCGGCGTAGCCAAACTTCTTTGATCTTGTTTCCGGTATGTCTGCAATGTAGAGATTGAAGAGGAGTGGTGCAAGCACCGATCCTTGAGGTAGGCCATTTTTTAATTTCCTCGGTGAACTAATATCTGAACCCATGGTGACTTGGATCGTTCTGTCATTCAGCAGGTTGTGTAGTAGGCGAGCTGTTAGTTTACATGGGATTATGCGGAGGAACTTATAAATCATGCCTTCTCTCCAGACTGTGTCGTAGGCAGCTGACAGGTCTATGAATGCTGCAGAGGTTTTAAGCTTTCTTTGGAACCCAGCTTCAATGTACGTCGTGAGTGAGAGAACTTGATCGACACAGCTGCGGTTTGGTCTGAAACCTGCTTGTTCGATTGGTATAGCATTGAGTATTTTCTGGCAGATTCTATTGTAGATGAGCCTTTCTAACAATTTATATATTACTGGCAGTAGTGCTATGGGCCTGTAGCTCTTCGGTGAGTTTGTTGGTTTCCCTGGTTTTAAGATGGCTATTATTTTCGATCTTTTGAGGTCACTAAGCACATTACCGGTTTGGATGATGTCGGTGAAGAATCTCGCCAGCCAGAGTTTTGTGTATTTACCGCAGTGTATCAGGAGTTCTGGGTTAATGCTGTCGAGTCCTGGTGCTTTCCCTGGCTTGACCTCTTTGAGTGCTGTTTCTATTTCTTCGAGTGAGAAAGGGAGAGCGTATTCAGTTTTTTGTCGCCTTATTCCTCAGATTCCTGAGTTCTCGTTTTATCTTGATCGTGTGTGCTCTGTCACTAGGGGCTCTGGACGTGGCCACTATATGAGATGCCATGGTGTTTGGGGAGACGTTTGCTGTCTGTCTTTGAATAGGTGCTCCACTTCCTAATTTCCTTAACAGGGTCCATGCTTGTCGGCTTGAAGTCTGGAAATTCAGGCTCTCCATTGCTTCTGTCCATTTACGTTGTCTTGCAGTATCAAGACTGTGGAGAAGGTCATCGGCCAGTTCTTTGTCGCCCGTCTTGAGGAAGCGCTGGTAGAGCTCGTCACTGTTTTTGGACCACCCTGGGACATACTCTCGTCGGTATCCCCTAGGGATGTGCTTCTTGGCAGTGCTTATTACTGCTCCGATGAATCTTCTATAGTTTTATAGTTTAACTATAGAAAGTGATTGTAAAATCCAAGTACTCACAAATCACGTACGTTACTTTCTTGGAAAAAATACGGTCATGGTTCGCTGAAGTTCATGGGAACGATAATATTTTGTAATTTCACAACCAATTGTAATGATAGCGTCCGTAAACCCAGCAGTGACATCGGATGTTGAAGCGAACCGTTTTAAACAGTCCAAGGCTGTAACCATCTCCTGACGGGTAGGTGGAATTGTATCTGTATTCTCTTCCTCTTCACTTTCTTCTGATGGCCGTTCTTGCACCTCGTTCACAGGTTTTGGCACATCCGATTCCACAGAAACACAACGGCGACATCGTCGTCTACACTAATGAATTCTTCGAAACTAATCCCAGGGTTCGCAACGTCTTGCAGAACTGTCCATACATAAAGTGAAGTGGCATCTTCTAACTCGTGGACATCTTCAGTGTTGCTATGTCTCCAAGCTCTGTTTAAGCACTTCCCTATATGATGTGGCAATTCTGAGTTCCAGGCTGCTGCGATGGCTTTTATTGCGTCAAGCAGATTCCAATTTGGGGTTGCGCCATTCTTTTCAGCAGCACGAATTGCAGCTCTTACAAGACGCTTACGATAAACTCTCTTTATGAGAGAGATTATGCCTTGGTCCAAAGGCTGAAGACGGCTTGTGGCGTTAGGTGAAAAAAACTGAACCTTTATGTTAGATAGGTTCAGATCATGAATGTAAGAAGAACAAGTCTATTTTGAGCAACCATTCGACTGTTGAAACGAAGAAGCCACTTGCGAAATGGTGTGCCATCGATCCAAGCTTTCTTGTAGAGTAGATGCAAGGTAAAGTGTCCATATTTTATGTTTTTAAAACAACGTGGTTTCTCGGATTTACGAAATTTCTCAGTGCAGTTAGCATTACAGCACAGTACAGCAGTCACATGTTGTTTGCTTCGTGCTTCACCGTGACACTTACCACGTTTTATCGCCAGGGTGTGATTTGGAAAAAAGATTGTAGAAAAATCCAGTTTCAACTATGTTCAACACATCACACGAGGCATCCTTTTCCTTCACTCGGTTGAATTCATGCAACCAGCTGCACGCACTTTCTTCATCAACTTTATTTGCTTCACCACAAATTTGTACAGTTGAAATTGAATGTCTCTTTTGGAACCGATACAACCAACCAGCAGGACAACGGCAGTCTTCGATGCCCATATCTTTAGCAATATCATTTGCTTTTAACTGAATCACAGGGCCAGTATGTTAGATGCAAGCATGTGATTGAACCATTCTAGCAGTAAAGTCTCGATGTCTTCATACTTGGCGGTACGAAGTAGTTCATATTTGTTTCCAGAACCTGATGCCACAGCATTAATAATTTTTTCTCGATTCTTAATAATCGTAGATAAAGTAGATTTAGGTATTCCAAACTGCTCTGCAATTGCTGTTTTCTTGGTACCACGGTCCACATCATCTAGAATCTTAAGCTTTAACTGTACATTTAGAGTAGGGTGACCAAATTATTTTCGGTGAAAACCGGGACACATTCACCCGGGTGCCAATGGACACCTCATTCCACATGTACCCATGTTTCTTAATTTTAAATATTAATGTTTTGTTGATACATTTTGCTAACCCGATTATTATAACTAATAAGAGGATACAGAAGATTGATATAATCTAGATTATCTGTATAATTAATGACACTTAATAAACGTATACAGTAATAAATAAATGTATTACGATTTTACAAAATTTTACAGCCATTCAACTTTTAATCATTTAATATTAACATGAGCTTTAATATTACTGAGCACTTGTAGATGGAATTGACCGTCCTTGGAGAAAAGGGTATTTTTCACTGCCTCCAGCCTTCTTGATCATGTCTTTGTTCTTTGAGACACAGTGATAAAAGTCGGCACAATCCATTTTGTAGTTGTACAGGATCTGCAGGATTGCTTCAAGAGAGTCCACCTCCATTCTGTTTCTTTCATCAGTCCACTTGATATTCATCAACGAAAATATTCTTTCCACATTGGCATTATGGGCTGGGATTGCAAATAAATACCTTGCAATTATTACCAACTCAGAGTAATGCTGAAGACAGTCACAGCTTTTAAAAAACCTCACCCACTTCTCATGACATTCCAATGGTGTTTTATTTTTATTTTATTTTTTTCTTCATCATTCCACGTGTGAAGACTTTGAAAATTTGTCAGTATGCCGAACTGATCAGAGAGAATGGAATCATCGATTTCAATCTCTTTACTCTTCAAATAAGAAACTGTCTCTTCAACTCTTTCCCAGTTTGGCACTCTCTTCAGTAACATCCAATCAGACACCGGCGATGAGGCGCTCCACTTGCTGAGATATTCTACACAAGTGTCATAAAACTTGTTAACTTCTTCTCTAAAACTCCTTTCCGCTGCTTCTGATACTTCTGCTCTTTTAAGGACAGATTTAACATTAAAAGAAATGAACTGCTGTTCTCTACTCTTAGTAACAGTTTCCAGAGTATTTTTCAAAACATCATTTACCTCTATTACACTTTTCGTGCTTCCCTCAATTTCCATTATCCCATGCTGCAAAGTGCTAAGCTGACTGTGAATGAACCATAAATAGGCTTCACTTAAAGGGTTACTGAAAAACTGAACCAATATTTTGGGGGCTTTGTCTTCATTTAGGAAAAAATCTTTTAACGGTTCAAACAGGCGGATTACTCTTTCAACAGCTGGAAACAGTGATAACCAGCGAGTTTTCGAGTGGCACATTACATTCATATATTCAGTTCCCACGTAATCACAGAACTTCTTAAGCCTCTCTGTTCTAACAGTATGTATGTAAAAGTGTGAATATACCTTCATGACGATAGTATCAACATCACAGTTTAAACTGTCAGCAGATGTCTGCACGCTATTGTGTAAAACAAGTGCAGGGCACCCTATGCCTTCAATGCTTTCATGCAATGTTGCCTTTCATTTGGTAAATACGTTGCATTTGCCTTGTCTTTTCAAACCACCAAAGTTTGTGTTGGTGTTGTCTCCACAAAATGCCATACATTTATTTTTCTCAAGATCAAATATTTCGATAGTATTCATACAAAATCTTGAAATTTCGTCAGATGTTTCATTAGGTAGGGAACTCACCTTCAAAAGTTTGGTCTGAATTCCCTGATTAAGGTCGAAAAACTGAACAACAAACGGAAATATTTTAGTGACCTTATGATTGCTGGCATCAGTGGATATCCCGTGGAAAGAAGACTTTTTGATGTATTCAAGGCTTTCCTTTACACTCTGGGGAGCAATAGCTCCTTTCACTAAGGCTGACACTTTAGTTCTTGCTGAACTAAACTTTTTTGCAATGGAAGAATCATCAAACATAATGCTGTTAAGCTTATTAGTACAATCACTAGATCTATAAGTTTGGTGATGTTGTACCATGTGGTAGGCTAGTGTAAGCTCGGCTGCTTGAACTTTCATCTCTTCACTTGGCTGATGTTTCACAAAATAATTTTGTAGAGTTTTACTGCAGCTCGGTGCACTGTATCTGTTAATGTGTTTCTTTGACCTGATGTGATCAACTATGTCGGAAAGTCCACCATGACTTATACTAATAAAACAGTTACAATACGGAACACTCTGCTCCGTAATCAAAACGACCTTTCTTAAAGAAATTCCATTCCTTGGAATAACAGTCACTGAATTTGCAGGCACGTTTCGGCATTTCGTTTTCACAGTACTGCAGCAATAATACCACTAATATGAGAAAAAAGTATTGCAGTTTGTCTGACAAAACATCAACTACTACACTGTTCTGACAATGAGTGTGTGAGTAAGTGGCGCGACAATCGGACGGTTTCATAGCTCTGTTACAATAATACAACTTACACAACTTACTACTTGTTGGCCAAAGTACTGCTCAAAGTAAATTATTGCCTGAGTGTATCAATATTGATACTGTGATTACTAGTATGGGACAATGTTGGTTTTAGACAAATAAGCCAAAATATATTAATTTCTTGTGTTGTATTTCCTTTAATATAGCGAAATCCCAAATATTTGAGAGTTTCACGAAATGTATTTGAAAACTCAATTCCGGGACTTTTGAGCGTCCCGAAACAAATTTTCGGGCCACCGGAACACAGGGATGAAAACCGGGACAATCCCGGTTTTCCGGGACGTTTGGTCACCCTAATTTAGAGCTGTCTGTTTCCTCTTTGCCATTTTCGCGTGCTACGGTACCGGTTGTAACTGTAGTTTTTATTCAGTATTCCAACTCGATACGGCTACGACTAACAGAACACCTGTCAAATCTGGCAGTGAGTACATACCTAAATGCTGCTGTACACATTATTGAATGTCTTACAATGTACAGCATACGCTGATTGTTGAGGTGATAATCGCGGCTACCGACCTACTATACGTTAAAAACGAGTCAACAATAAGTATAATTATCTTTGTAGCTACATTTCCTACATTCATTCCGGAAAAAATTACGCTTTAGAATACTCTAAAGTCGGAAGTTTACAGTGAAATTTAATTACTCAAGGAACTGAAACAGAGTTCGTAATTCGCCTTAACCTTAATTCTTGTTGACCGATAAAACATACCATAAGAAGTAATGTATTTCTGGCGGGATCAATATTTTTTTCGCGTTAACCGCGAGTTAGTCTTACGCGATTTCGCGCTAACGAGGTTATACTGTATTAAACATTAATTTTTGACATAAAAGCCGTTTCACCTATACTGACATCGTAAAATGCTGTTGAATTCATTAAAACTTTTTTCTCTAGTGAGACTATCCGCACTCCCCCCCCACATACACACTCGCGCGCGCAGTATATGCGTAAATCTGAAATCAAGGGCATAACACTTCCAACTTTGTATAATTATTTGCGTAATGGCAAAAATATATCATTTGTTTCGTTTAACATATAGCTCCGAGTAATGTTTTCTGACATCCTTCGCTACTAGAGGTAATTGTCGGCCATCATTTTAGACAGTGTAATCTAGGCCAGTTCGATAACATTTTTCCGCACGAACGACTTTTCATTTGGTCCCCTCGCACCCCTTTTTCCCGCGTGTCTGTTTTTCTCTCTTAATTGTGATTCACACTGTATACAAATGTTGCATTGGGCGCCCCAAGCGGCGGCTTGTGCCGTTGGGGACCGTGGAGCGATCGCGTCAGCGTTTGTAACACCAGTGGTCGTGTGCTTGACGCTCTCAGCCAGCCATCCTGTTCCTAAGACCAGTGGTTCCCAACCTTTCTGAGGCGACTACCCTTACGTGCAGTCGGATATTAGCTAGTACCCCTATATTTCCCCCAACATCAACATTAATGAATAACTGAAGTTTAGAATGAAAAGTAGTTTCTATGAACACTTCCATTTTTAACATGCCGAAACATGAAGTATATTTGGTTTTTTATTGAACCAGGAACTAAATAGCCATTGAAACAGTTGGTATTGCTTATTTGTAAAAATCTTTTTTACACAATGATGAAGCATTTCAGCGCATCGCGGTGCTTTCTACAGTTCTTTCTCGGAAAATAAAGCTAACTGCCCACATTGAGGGTTGACCCATTTTACAGAACGTACTTCCTCTGCATCACGCCACACATATTTTAAAGCAACCAAATTAAAATGTGTGTACTGTACTTAGGCATACTGTTTGAAAATCACTTGATTATTAGACCCTTTACTACAGTGTAGGTCTTCCAACAATGTAGCAGCCATTACAGTTAGTCATCGTTTGTGTTGTGCTGTCACTTAGCTCCTTTATTGTTGTGAAGCGAATAATGAAGAAATTTCTTGTCTATTGCGGGAACCACCCACTACTCGCAGAAATCGTTTTCATGATATATTTACGGACACGTTTCAATTTTATTGTGGTAGGTACATGTTACAAAGCATTTGTGCTATGCGTGGGCTAAGTGAGGCTGTAAGGAAGGTGTTCATACATTCGTTTTATGTAGTCATTACTACAGTTTTTCGAAATAGTGATAATAGTAAGGATATTTTCAAAATAATTCAATTTAAATCTTTTATCTTTACCTCTCAGAAAATTACAGAAAGCTTTCCTTACAGTTTGTGACAAATTTATCAAAATATGGCATGGCTGGTGCTAATTTGTGTTATTCATATCTTTCTGTTCCTGTCAACTAGGAGGAGAAGTAAGAACAGTCTGTATGATATATAAGCTGTAAGAATCATCGTACCAGTGCTTTCTTTTCTCCAAACTTCAACATTTCTTTAATTTTCACCCTTTAAGCCAGTCAAAATAAAGATGCCAATGTGAGAACATGTCACTTCCATGGAAGTTTGTTTTACATCCCTCTCACTGGAGTAGATGTTTTATGTTGCTGTTCCTATTATTGTTGTTGTTCTTGTTGTTGTGGTCTTCAGTCCTGAGACTGGTTTGATGCAGCTCTTCATGCTACTCTATCCTGTGCAAGCTTCATCTCCCAGCACTTACTGCAACCTACATCCTTCTGAATCTGCTTAGTGTATTCATCTCTTCATCTCCCTCTACGATTTTTACCCTCCACGCTGCCCTCCAATGCTAAATTTGTGATCCCTTGATGCCTCAGAACATGTCCTACCAACCGGTCCCTTCTTGTCAAGTTGTGCCACAAACTCCTCCCTAATTTTGTTCAATACCTCCTCATTAGTTATGTGATACCCATCTAATCTTCAGCATTCTTCTGTAGCACCACATTTCTAAAGCTTCTATTCTCTTCTTGTCCAAACTATTTATCGTCCATATTTCACTTCCATACATGGCTACACTCCATACAAATACTTTCAGAAACGACTTCCTGACACTTAAATCTATACTCGATGTTAACAAATTTCTCTTCTTCAGAAACGCTTTCCTTGCCATTGCCAGTCTACATTTTATATCCTCTCTACTTCGACCATCATCGGTTATTTTGCTCCCCAAATAGGAAAACTTCTGTACTACTTTAAGTGTCTCATTTCCTAATCTAATTCCCTCAGCATCACCCGACTAATTCGACTACATTCATTATCCTGTTTTGCTTTCGTTGATGTTCATCTTGTACCCTCCTTTCAAGACACTGTCCATTCCGTTCAACTGCTCTTCAAAGTCCTTTGCTGTCTCTGACAGAATTACAATGTCATCGGCGAACCTCACTACTCCGAATTTTTCTTTTGTTTCCTTTACTGCTTGTTCAATATACAGATTGAATAACATCGGGGAGAGGCTACAACCCTGTCTCACTCGCTTCCCAACCACTGCTTCCCTTTCATGCCCCTCGACTGTTACAACTGCCATCTGGTTTCTGTACAAATTGTAAATAGCCTTTCGCTCCCTGTATTTTACCTCTACCACCTTCAGAATTTGAAAGAGAGTATTCCAGTCAACATTGTCAAAAGCTTTCTCTAGGTCTACAAATGCTAGAAACGTAGGTTTGCCTTTCCTTAATCTTTCTTCTAAGATAAGTCATAAGGTCAGTATTGCCTCACGTGCTCCAACATTTCTACGGAATCCACACTGATCTTCCCGGAGGTCGGCTTCTACCGGTTTTTTCCATTCGTCTGTAAAGAATTCGCGTTAGTATTTTGCAGCTGTGACTTATTAAACTGATAGTTCGGTAATTTTCACATCTGTCAACACCTGCTTTCTTTGTGATTGGAATTATTATATTCTTCTTGAAGTCTGAGGGTATTTCGCCTGTCTCATACATCTTGGTCACCAGATGAAAGTGTTTTGTCAGGACTGGCTCTCCCAAGGCCGTCAGTAGTTCTAATGGAATGTTGTCTACTCCCTTGTTTCGGCTTAGGTCTTTCAGTGCTCTGTCAAACTCTTCAAGCAGTATCGTATCTCCCATTTCATCTTCATCTACATCCTCTTCCATTTCCATAATATTGTCCTCAAGGACATCGCCCTTGTATAGACCCTCTATATTCCTTCCACCTTTCTGCTTTCCCTTCTTTGCTTAGAACTGGTTTTCCATCTGAGCTCTTGATATTCATACATGTGGTTCTCTTATCTCCAAAGGTCTCTTTAATTTTCCTGTATGCAGTATCTATCTTACCCCTAGTGAGATAACCCTCTACATCCTTACATTTGTCCTCTAGCCATGTCTGCTTAGCCATTTTGTACTTCCTGTCGATCTCATTTTTGAAACGTTTGTATTCCTATTTGCCTGCTTCATTTACTGCATTTTTATATTTTCTCCTTTCATCAATTAAATTCAATATTTCTTCAGTTACCCAAGGATTTCTACTAGCCCTCGTCTTTTTACCAATTTGATCCTGTGCTGCCTTCACTACTTCATCCCTAAGAGCTAACCATTCTTCTTCTACTGTATTTCTTTCCCCCATTTGTGACAATTGTTCCCTTATGCTCTCCCTGAAACTCTGTACAACCTCTGGTTCTTTCAGTTTACCCAGGTCCCACCTCCTTAAATTCCTACCTTTTTGCAGTTTCTTCAGTTTTAATCTACAGTTCATAACCAATAGATTGTGGTCAGAATCCACATCTGCCCCTGGAAATGTCTTACAATTTAAAACCTGGTTCCTAAATTTGTCTTACCATTATATAAATCTGATACCTTCTAGTATCTCCAGGATTCTTCCATGTGTACAGCCTTCTTTTTTGATTCTTGAGCCAAGTGTTAGCTATGATTAAATTATGCTCTGTGCAAAATTCTACCAGACGGCTTCCTCTTTCATTTCTTTCCCCCAATCCATATTCACTTACTATGTTTCCTTCTCACCCTTGCCCTACTCTCGAATTCCAGTCACCCATGACTATTAAATTTTCGTCTCCCTTCACTACCTGAATAATTTCTTTTATCTCGTCATACATTTCATCAGTTTCTTCATCATCTGCAGAACTAGTTGGCATATAAACTTGTACTACTGTAGTAGGTGTGGGCTTCGTGTCTATCTTGGCCACAATAATGCGTTCACTATGCTGTTTGAAGTAGCTTACCCGCACTCCTTTATTCATTATTAAACCTACTCATGTATTACCCCTATTTGATTTTGTATTTATAATCCTGTTTTCGCCTGACCAGAAGTCTTGTTCCTCCTGCCACCGAACTTCACTAATTCCCACTATATCTAACTTTAACCTACCCATTTCCCTTTTTAAGTTTTCTAACCTACCTGCCCGATTAAGGGATCTGACATTCCACGCTCCTATCCGCAGAATTACAGTTTTCTTTCTCGTTTTATGTTACCGGGTTTTAAATATACGAGTTGGTTTGTTCCACAAATAAACCTGTCATGTCCTCATTAACAATCTTGTTGAACGCTGTCACGTCCTGTGTAAAGAATTTATTATATTTTAGGGCGTTTTTACAATCTTTACCAACAAAAAAACCCACAAATAAAATCAAAATGGTCGTCACCATGCTTCTTCTTCATCCTCCTCCTCCTCTTCCTCCTCCTCATCTTCTTCTTTTTCTACCTAACGCTGCATTTCCTCTTCTTTGAGATGTGTTTTTCCATTTCCCTCAAAAGTACCTGCTACTATTTACGACTCACTGTTGTGATCACTAACTAGTCATTGTTCTTCCTCTCGTCAGTCCAGTCAAATTCAGAATACTCGCTGTCGTTGGAACCTTCATTTAGAATACTTTAAATTTCCTGCTCTGACAACCCTTTGTTTGGAAAGGTCCGGAAAAGTATAAATAAAAACCAAGCGTAGTCCACAATAAAAGATTTTAACAAAAAAAGATGGTATAAATAATTAACATTAAAATTACTCACATTTTCATTAGCGTGGTTGACTCTGTACACCAAATACAGCGCGGACAAAAATAAGCTACATAGGGTCAGCAGTGCAGATGACAGACAGAGCTTCAGCTTGAAAATAGGTGGAACCGCCGGCAGTGCGACAGTGAGTAATTTGAATTCAGAGTAAAATAACGGACTCTGGTTGACACAGCCAACGCGACCGCCTGAGGATTAAGCCGACCCTGACTGTAGCAAGTATATCCATACTCTGCAAACCACTGTAAAGTGCATGTCCAAATTTTGAACCAGTGTGGAACACTAGATATCATTTAGCGCGGAGTCTCCAGATCACCGTCAAATGCTCGAATTGGTCACTCCTAAACAATTTGATCGATTGTTTTCTCCGCTGTCAAAGTGGGACAGAAACCCCACTTCATGAAGTAGGCCAGGAAAATTAGCTTCGAAAAGGGGTTTGCCTTCCAAAAATATTTGGGATTCTGGAAACAGTTTTAATCACCCAAGAAAGCTTCTGATGTGAATAATCTCAGTTTTTTCCCCATTTTTGAGGGGATCTTCACCCATGTTAAAAACCACCAAAATTTCGAGTTTCTGTACATATTATCGAGGTGATAGTTTCGAAAACTGAAATTGGCAGATTAAAGTTGTAGAAAGGACAAAAAAAAAAGGTTATTTACAAAGGTATAAGTAAAACGAAATGATAGGTTTGTTATTGTTCTATTGGAAATAAAGAAATTTGGTTCAACGGACATTAAATTGAGTTACATACAATTATATACAACTGTGTTAAAGTAATAAAACACATGAAAACTGGAAACGAAACTTACTCTACTATATTATCAGCTTCTCATAGGTAAGAGATGGTCACAAATCGAAGGTCAGAAAAATTTTGGGCAGGAATTTGATCAGAAATGATAACTGATCAAACCTTAAAAGTACATTGAAGTGTAGTGGTGAATTAGCACATGGTAGAGGATTAGCAGATAGCACTCTGGCCAGATATATTTCTTCGATGTCTACAACAGTTGACATCATTGACCAATTTTACCTCCAGGGGTCCACAACTCTCTTGTGGATACGTGCATGGCGAGCACGGAACCCTTCCCTTCCCCTTCTCCCTCTCTTTGGGAGTATGATTTGTGCCTATGTCCGGAGACGGACGCTTATGAACTAATTGAGTGGTTTCTCTTATTTTTATCTCTACAGTGTAAAGTATCTGTCCTTACTTTGTCCTTCTCTTTCCATGATTATTCTTTTTACCTTCTCCTTTGCGGCGTTTGAGAATTCTTCTCTTCTTTCCGTTTCTTTGTTTCTCCCTTTTCTTTCTTTCCTCCCTGTGCGTGTCTGAAAGCCGACCCACACGTAGCCGGTGACGGGGTAACGCGTAATTCCCGCCCCGGCTAGACAAATAGGACATGTACTTACCCCCTGGTAAAGGCCAGGCTCAGGAATTGGTGGTTACCCAAGCTAGTACCTTCCGAACATGCCGATTGGTCCCTCCGCCCGTTTCTTAGGAGGTGTAACCTGAGGTGTGGACAATCACCTATGGCGGGAGGGTCCCCACTAGGAAGTAGCGCGGCATCGGAGACGCCAGTAATCATGGGGGATACTTTCGCAATGGTGTCTTCTACTTCTACAACTTCTGCCCACAAGAGAAATCTAGATGAGTCTCAGCCACAGAAAATTCGTCCGTCAGTGCCAAAGTTCTTAGTTGTTTCTCAGTCTGACGAAAGTCAAGACTTCTCAACAGTAAACCCTTTCATTATTCAGAAAGGTGTCGACAGAGTTGCAGGTCCTGTAAAGTTATAACGTAACTATTAAAACGTAACTATTCTTGGTTTAAGCATTTATAAATTGGGGTTTTTGTGTGCTCATCCTTTATGAAGCTCTGTCGCAACTGAAGTCCTAAGTTCTCAGTAACTGTAAAGAATCTTAACTTCGGGAAAGCTAAAATTAAAAATCATCTTGCATTATGTTATTTTAAATACATGTCTTATACTTTCAAAACAAAGTTAAAGGAGTATTACAAATGCAAACTACACTTACAATACAAAAGGAGCAGCTACATGCTCACTGCTCAAAAACTAAAACCAGACTGACAGCCTGCCAACATGGCAGTCACTATTTATATTTTCTTAACAATCCCGAACAATCCTCGGCATTGTTTAAAATTATTATTTCATTAGTTAACAATTAAAACTCTCGTCCTAAAACAAATTACATATTTTAATGATTAGCTAGATTCTTATATATTAAACTCGTGAGTGAATTCTAGTCTATCAATTAATTGTAGAGTGTGTTAACGCATAAGTGTTAAATGTTAAGAATACACTTGTTATATTTACTAATTACAGGAGATTCATATCATATAAAACGTTCCTACCAATTAACAGACTTATACACTTTGAACTGAAATAGATTAAACAGTTATTTTTTCAGTTATAAGTTTTTCTAGGCGATTTACATATTTTGTTCACATGTGAGATCGTGAATTAGACTGGAGAATGATCGTTTTAAATAGGTCTTAATGGGCTGTTAGTTTCAAAGTCTTGTTCCCAGTGACGAAATGGCACCTTGTTAGAAACAGACTGTGCCCTCCAGGAAAAAAAATTACTTCGAACTACACTGCTACACACCTTCCCTGCCCGGGTGGAAGCACACTGTACTTTAAACTCATCGAGCAGGGTGGTTTATGAAAGATCGCTCGACGGATTATCAAATGAGGACATTCAAAATTACCTGTCTTATCAGGGAGTAACGGCGATACATCGAGTAATGAAAAGGGGTGAAAAGGAATTTGTACCAAGCCGCACTCTTTTTTTTCGACGTTGACGGAGTTCAACTTCCATTGAACATTAAAGCGAGAAATGAAATAATTTCAGTTCGCCCTTATATCGCCAACCCTACGTGTTGCTACCAGTGTCAGACGTTTAATCATACCAGCCAGCCGTATTCCAGTGCGGCCAAATGCGTTACCTGTGTCAGGGATGCCCATGAGGGTGATTGTCCACCCCTATCCCCTCAGTGCATCAACTTTATGGGCGACCCCGCTGCTTCCTCTAGAGATTGCCCTACGTTTAAAGATGAACGAAAGGTGTCTGCCGGCCGCGGTGGTCTAGCGGTTCTAGGCGCTCAGTCCGGAACCGCGCGACTGCTACGGTCGCAAGTTCGAATCCTGCCTCGGGCATGGATGTGTGTGATGTCCTTAGGTTAGTTAGGTTTAAGTAGTTCCAAGTTCTAGGGGATTGATGACCACAGATATTAAGTCCCATAGTGCTCAGAGCCATTTGAACCATTTTTGAAACGTGTCTACCTTTGCTGCTCGTAAGTTATTCGCCAGTAGAAAGCCCACTGTGCTCCCAGCGGGTAAATACAGCACTGCCCTCGCCTCTCCTCAACCTACTAAGGTGGTAGCCACGCAGACCTTTAGCGTCACGGTTCTCAGATTGGCCAGCCCAGAGATCTCAACCTCCCCACTATCACATGCTCACTCTAAGGCTCAACCTTCATCGGCTCTTGCTAAATCATGGGCCCCAGATTTGGACGCCAAGACTTCGAAAAAAGAGCCTACTCGTGAAGATTTTTTACGTACCCAGAACTCACAACATTCAACTTCTACATCTCAACGTCCTGCTTCCAAGAAGGCTCATAATAAAAACAGGTCCTCTCCTTCTCCGCCACGGAGTCTCTCTTCTACAACGCCACCCAGCGGTAGCCGCCCTCGGCCGTCGTGCGTGTCGCCGAAACGCACCGCTGGCAGCCGATCAGTCAGCCGATCACTGGCGGTAGGAGCTGCCGCCGAACAGCCTTTGGATCAGGATCTTCTGTCTCTGGCTGAAAGCCATTTCATGCCGTTGGCAGCGGGCTCTCAGCGGTCACTGCGTTGACGGCAACCATGGTGAGATTTTTCCTTTTTTTCGTCCACCCTGTGGCAATTATTCATTGGATTATCCGCTCCAATCGAGGTGAACTGTCGATCTTTGTACGATACTACTCCCAGGTCATTTTTTGTCTTCCCTCGGGTTTGATCTCCCCTCTGTTGCTGGCGCTCCGGCACATGGGAGACTTAAGATACTTCTCCATGATACTAGCCGTTATCACCCAATCCACTTAAACAGTTACTTCCAAGCTGTCGCTGTACGTCTTTCCTCATCTTGATTCACCTTCTCTCTTTGTACGATATACATTCCATCGTCCACACCAATGGCAAGAGCCGATCTCCTTGGTCTGCTCCCATCCCCCTATTTTCTGGTTGGGGACTACAACACTCACCACCCGTTATTGGGATCTCCGCGTTCTTGTCGGAGAGGGTCTCTATTGATTGACCTCTTCCACCAAGCGGATCTTGTTTGCCTCAACACTGGGGAACATACATTTGGACCTTACGGTTGGTACTGTTCAGCTAGTTCGGCGCTTTGAATGGTTCGCTCTTGCTGATACACACTCGAGTGACCATTTTCCGTGTGTCCCTCGATTACAGCCACAACTGCCATCTTTGTGCCCACGGCGCTGGAAGTTTTCCGAAGCCGATTGGACACTTTGCAGCTCACTACCGACATTCGATGACCGTCACTTTCCTAGCATCAGTGATCAGGTCACTCATGTTACAGAAGTTGTTCTTACTACAGCCGCACCTCCGATTTGCCCCAGCGCCCCCTCCCCCTGTTCCTTGGTGGAACGATGCGTGCCGTGAGGCAGTACGGGAGCGAAGACGTGCTATTCGCGTTTACCGCCGTCATCCTACGTTGGCCAAATGTATCCGCTATAAGCAGTTACGTCCGCGATGCCGTCGCATCATACGCGATAGAAAGAAGGCAAGCAGGGACTTCTTGACCATCTCCTTTAATACCTTCACTCCCTCATCAGATGTTTGGAGTCGAATTCGACAGATATCCAGCACGCCCAGTTTTTCCCCGAGCTCTGGCTAATGTTCCGCAGGATACTTTAGTGCACCCAGTCGCAATGTCTAATTCATTGGGTCGACACTGCGCTGAAATTTCTAGCTCTTCTAATTACCCACCAGCCTTTCTCTCAAAGAAACGGGTAGCGGGAGAGCGACGTCTTGCTTTTTCCTCTCAAAACTGCGAAAGCTATAATGCCGTTTTTTCTATGCACTCAGATATGCACTCTCCAACTCTCGCTCTTCTGCTCTGGGACCGGATGGTATCCACGTCCAATTGTTTCTGCATCTATCGTACCCTAGTCTGTGTTACCTCCTTCGCCTTTTATAATAGATTTTGGGTCGACAGTACCTTTCCCAGAAGATGGCGAGAAGCTATCGTGACTCCTGTTCCGAAACCAGTAAAGGACAAACATCTCCCCTCCAGCCATCGCCTAATCTCTCTCACGGGAAGTTTTTGTAAGGTTTTGGAGCGTATAGCCGTATATGCTGGTGGCTGGAGTCCCGAAACTTTTTAACAACTGCTCAATGCTGTTTCCGAAAACCTTGTTCCGCAGTTCACCATCTTGTTGCTCTCTCCACTTATATCATGAACAGTTTTCTCAGGAAACGTCAAACAATAGCTATATTTTGTGATCTAGAGGGGGCATACAATACCCTGTTCTCTTGGGGCTTTCGAGGTCGGCTACCCCTTTTCATCCGTGAATCTGACAGCGCACATTTAAGGTGCAGGTGAACATTACTCTATCCCGTATTTTCTCCCAAGAAAACAGGGTGCCTCAGGGCCCCGTGGAAAGTGTTATACTGTTTGCCATCACTATAAATCCAATTATGGATTGTCTCCTTCCCTATGTCTGGGACTCTCTCTTTGTCGACGATTTTGTAATCTACTACAGCTCTCAACAGCCTTCTTGAACGATGTCACGATCGCCTCCACTCATTGAGCATCGAAACAGGCTTCCGATTTTCTCCCAGTAACACCGTCTGCGTAAATTTTTGGCGTCATACGGAGTTTTATCCGCCTTCCCTACATCTAGGCCCTGTTGACCTTCCGTTTGCGGACGTCGCCAAATTCTTGGGACCTATATTTGACAGAAAACTGTGCTGGTCTTCCCACGTTTCATAGTTTTCGGCTCGCTGTCAGCAATCTCTCAGCATCCTTTGTGTTCGAAGTGATACCTCCTTGGGAGTGGACCGAGTGGTCCTCCTCCGCCTACATCGCGCCTTAGTGCGCACGAAATTGGACTATGGAAGCATAGCTTACTCCTGCACGGCCGTCTATTCTTTGGCGTCTAGATTCTGTTCACCACCGTGGTTTGCGTTTAGCGTCTGGAGCTTTTTACACTAGTCCGTAGAGAGCCTTTACGCTGTCCAGTCGGCGAGCTGTTCTGAGTCGTTACGCTAGTCATCTGTCTTCCATGCTTTGTCATCCGACCCATGCCCTTTTTTTTCAGCACCTCCTTGGATTAACGGTATGCAGACAGCCCTTCCTCGCTACTACCACTGGGAGTCCGCTTCCATCAACTGCTACATTCACTTTTCTTCCTATTTCCTAAAACTATCTTCACAAATGGGCGTACGACGCCCCCTTCGCTTCGCCACCCGACCTGCCTTCTCCGTGACCTTTGTCAGCTTCTCAAGGATTGTACCCCCCCTCTCCGCCTCCTATAGTCTATCGTCAGGCATTTGCTGCTCTATGCGCACATATGGAGGATGCTACATTTATTTACACTGACTGTTCCAAGACCACCTTTGGTATCGGGAGTGCCTATATTATTGACGACACCCCTGTTAGATTTCGGCTTCCTGACCAGTGTTCGGTTTTTACTGCGGAGGTTTACGCTGTTCTCCAGGTTGTTCAATACATCCGTCGCCATTAGCTGATACAGTATATTATATGCTCCGAATCGCTCAGCTCTCTTCTCAACCTCCAGGGTCTTTACCCCATCCACCCTTTGGTCCACATGCTCTGCTTAGGTTGGGGGGGGGGGGGGGGGCATAGCCGTGGCATTCCTCTGGATCCCAGGGCATGTTGGTATACGCGGAAACTAGGCAGGCGATGTAGCGGCAAAGGCTGCTGCCTCTCTTCCTCGCCCCGCTGTTCGCATGGTTCCCTATGCCGATCTACAGAGCATTTTATGTCGTCATGTTGCTCTTATATGGCACACAACATTGGTCTGCACTTCAGGGTAATAAGTTACAGGACATAAAACCTCTTCCCTTGTACTTGGATCTCTTCCTCCCGGCCTCGTCGTCGGGAACAGGTAATTTTAACTAAACTTCGGATTGGGTGGTGTCTTTTTAGCCATCGACATCTTTCAAGTGGCGATCCTACCCCTCTTTGCCCCCACTGCTCTCAATCGTGGACGGTGAGACACCTTTTATTTCAGTGCCCCTATTTTAATCCGCTAAGCGCCCTTTTCCAGCTGTCGGCTCATATATCTCCCCTTTTAGCAGATTACGCGCGCTCAGCCTATCGCGTCCTCGAGTTTATAGGTGTTAGTGAGATGACATCGGTCATTTGAAGCTCTTTTCGGGGAAATCAACCCTCCTTCACTGTCACTTTTCTACGATTTTCTTCCGTCTTTAGTTTCCCTCCTCGAGTTTCGCTCCCATTGCTGCGGATTTAAATTCCTGTTATTAACCTTCGCTAAGCCACAGAATGGGCACTTACGACCATAGCTCTTTTGCGCCCTAAAACCATGATAAAAAAATCATTCACCAATTTGAGCATTTTTGTGATTTTTCATTTGCAACTACTGGTCGACGTATGGATGCTAGGTATGCAAGAATTCAAAGAAATGAAGCAGATGCCAAAAAGGTGTATGCCTGATTTTTGCCACTTGATCCTTTCTCATGTAGTGTCCATTAGCAATGGAGTAGTAAATAATTAAAAGATCATTGCCACAAAGCTGATGAACATGTCAATTTAAGCATTTCGAAAATCATTGGTAGCAACTTTGAGAGTCTGAAATTTCAAAGAGGAAATAGCCCTACTCTAAAATGTATGACATCTAAAATCACAATGCACGACAAGGTCATTCCTATAAACGCAGAAACGATTTTTCACAGCATTACGTACCACACAAATTCTTGTGAAGAGCTGTAGCACTATTTTGTTTACTGTCTGACCCCAACTCCTCTATCTACACAGTGTGTTCCAGTTCCGTTAGGACTGTAGCTATGAAAAATAAGTCGTGGATTATGTTCACAAAATCCCTGTATTTAATCAAAATAGCTTCCTCTTGAATCAACTTACATAGCTGAAATCGCTTTAAAAGTGTTTTGAAACAGTCACTATAACCCTTTTCTGGAATTGCATTTAGTGCTACAGTTCAATTTCCTTGGATGTCCTTTCATTGACAAATTTGGAGAGCAATCAGAAGTCGGCTGCGGCCAAATAAAGTGTTTGATCCAGGAGTGTGATCTGTTTGTTGGTCCACACTCGCGCGCGATCTTCACTTGGTGGACTCTGGATCGTCTTTGAGGGGCAACCAGGAACCTGCCTCTCGACACACGGTTCGAATTCGACGAATTCAGTGGGTTTATGTGCCTAACATAATACAAAACTTGATTTCTTTGCTCAAACACCATTTTCCGACGAATGTCAGACATGTACTGTCACATTCGCGGTCAGGATGCCTGCTGCAGCGGTGGTAGCGATTTGACCTTCTGCAGGGCTGTTGTTAAATTTTCAAGGATCGTAACCCCGCGTAGCATTGCTGTTAGGAATTTCACACTCGCAGTCCTAACGGAACTGAAACACAGTTATATTTGATGGATGGCACAGGTACCCTGTAAACACAAAAAACTGTGTTTGATGGCTTTAATGACCCAGTTGACTTCGAAAATGCAGAATTGGTTGTAGCTGGAGGATTTCTGTTGCATAGAATATTGTAGGAGGCAAAAGAACTATTTTCTTCCACAGTTACAAAGTATGTAGATTACATCAAGTGTTGGCATGGCAGAAAGTAACAATTATTCTTCATGAAAACCCTGATGTAGCAAGTGACAGGGGAACGAATCAGCTGAGCGTTTGTGTGTAGTCAACAAAAGAACTGCACCAACTGTAAAGCGTAATAAAACAACATTAGTAACCATTGCAAAGGTTTTTTTCTGTCGAACGAAGAAAATAAACAGCGCCTCATTTCTTTATTGATTGGACAACTTGAGGCTGAGTACTTCAGTTTTAGCCAAGCTGCCGAGGACGCTGATGATGCTGCTGCTGCAATGGTAGGTACTACTGTTGTTGCTCAGCACTCTGCGTTGTACTTGGACAAGACACCGACCTACTTGTGATTCTGACCGCTTCAGCCCGGTTGTCCCACAACATTATTGTACCAAAGTCAGGCAAAGGCAGACAAGATAACTTAATCTGAAGCCCCCTACATTTCGAGTTGCCTCAAGTATAGAAAGACATCATTATGACTTCGTCGGTTTTTGGCAAAAGAAAACAAACTCCTCAAGGAATTGGAGATGAATATCAACCCACAGAAAACAACAGAGATATTTAGGAATTCCAGTGCTAGTACCGATGTACTGCAAAGATGAAATAAAGCCAGTAGATAAGCCTCGCTGTTAAATCATTGAAATTTTTTTTATCAAAAGACATAGTTTGGCATCGTCTCGTGCCTCCTACAGCAGCAGCTGCTCGACAGAAGCCCTTGAGGAGATATTTGCAGGTCTAAAGGCTTCTGAATTCTCTGTCTCATTGCGTTAACTTAATGCAAATTTATGTAATCATATATAACTGACTTTATTGTTAGTTCAGTTAATTTTATTTTCCCTAATAAAACAGTAATGAAACCGATCGTATTTCTTTTCACAAATAACCCAGTAAACAATTTCTTTCTCGTTTATGTAACCTTCTGTTAATTTCACATTTTCAAAACTATTATCGTGATAATTATAGGTTAGCGATAACGTACCAGTAACAAAAATTATAAATGTGAATACTGGAAAAATTCTTTGATTGGAAAGTATAAAGTTGATGTTGATTGTTAACCATGTGATTTACATATAATTGAATAATAGCGATCTTTAGTACCCATTTTGGTTTTCTTTGTTACAGTGTATGACTTTCTGAAAACACAAATTGTGAATGAGGCTCCACAACTCTTCCCCTGCAAAATTTTGGTCAGATTGGCCAGTTTTCGCATGCTGCATGTTTAATAGCGACGAAACGACTGTGTGCGAAAAGCGTGAAAAATTACCGTGTTCTGATGTAGCTTTTGTACAGGAAAATTTAGTCAAATAGCAAAGTTTTGGCACTCTATCGATGCAGAGTTTACTGCACTACATTTCTGGTAACTTTGGATTAGCTCCGAACTAATTTAAACAAAAAAATATAGAAAAGGTCCGAAGTTTTGGTAGTTTTCATTTCAACATGGCTTAAGCTCCACTCAAAAAACTGGGGAAAATTCAGATTATTCGTATGAAGAACCTACTTGTGTGATTATAGCTGTTTCCAGTATTACACTAACTTTTGGAGTGCAGAACTCTTAATTTTATTGGCCTCGGCCCGCCCTAATGCGGTTTAGCGTCACCCACGTTTGGCGTGGTAGTAGGAATCTCACAACAGTGTTGAAAAAAAAAAACTTTTTATAGCCATTATCTCGTTAATTAATATTTATTATTGATTGCTAGTTTGGCCACTTGAAACTGTCACCTTCTGATCTTCAAAAAAATATTTCTGTATAAAGATTGTTCCTTTATGAGTTTACTACTCGTGCAATGTCATCATTATGGTGGAGAATATACAACACATTATGCATAGGTTTGTCAAAAGTGAAACCATATGTGGATAAAAAAAAGCAGCTTGTACAAATGAACATGTCACACACGTAGTACTCCAGTGAGGTTTGTTAGTTCTTACAGTGCATGATATATAGTAGAAATGCCCTTTTGCACAAATTTTTACTTTTCGTGTCATGTTGTATACATCATTCTTCCAGCTTTGTCGCCACTTGAAATTAGGTCGAAAGAACTGGTAACTTCTTGAATAAATCCATAGTGGCTTGCGCGCTTCCAGACGACTTGTTGATCTTGTAAGACATCGTTCAAGGGAGAGTCTTCTTCGCGAGCAAGTTTACTGTAGCTGCTTTCCTCCTTAGATCTTGGAAACAGTATTAGCTAGGATATATAACCACTGCATGGGACTCCCCCTCCCCCCCTGTGGATCCAGGGGTTAGAATAGATCCGAGGTATACCTGCCTGTCGTAAGAGGCGACTGAAAGGCGTCTCTCACGTTTCGGCCTTCATGTGATGGTCCCTTGTAGGGTTTGACCTCAATTTCTCAAAATTTTCCCGAAGAGCGAGCCAATTGGGGAACGGGGCCTTACATGGTGCATTGTGTCCATCGTGCATTGAGATCTTTATCCCACTTTCTCGTCGTCACATTGCAGTCCTGCCCATTCTCCATCTCTTGGGCGACGACACCTTCCTTTGCCTTTTCCACCATGCACTATGCAGTGTCGGTTTTGCGCCAGCGGTGACCATGGACTTCTTTGCACCTCATATCCAGCACGATAGCAAGGCCCTTGTGGTGGGACCGCCGTGTGCGCCGTGTACGCCCTGACAACACAGGGATCGCTCTGCTGATGCGTGCGCTGTTAATCCCCCATGTATGTCAAGGAATAGATGCCAGTCACCCTGGGGCATCGGGGCTCCCGGTAATGGCCATCATGCCAGGTGGCGTTTGCTGCGGCTGAGTGGCGCCCGTGGGGAGGGCCACTGGTCGGAGTGGGTGGCATAAGGGCGGAACACGCCATGAACCATAGTCCGTCATCTCTTGCTGATGGTCCACCGCCAGCAGTCTCTAAGTGGGCAAAATCTAACTTTAATGCTAAGAAAAATGACCCCAAGTCGTTCCCCTCCCTAGCCACACAATGGGAGGAACACCAAGCTAAGGATGGCAGTGAAGCTTATTCGCCCTGGTACCACTTATGTAAAAGAGTTGATGGGGTATCTTTTATGTCCATGAAGCCTCAATTTTTTGTGGAGCATTTGGAGGACAAGTTTGAGGAGGTGGAGGGCGTGTCCAAAATTGCGCTCGTTGTCAGTCTTAATAAAAACAGGGTCCTCTGCCCAGTCACGGGCATTACTCGCTTGTGGCAAGTTGGGGGATGTTTTTGTTACCATCACCCCTCATAAGAGCTTCAATATGTTCCGGGATATTATATTCCACAGGGACCTTCTTTTGCAGTCTACGAGCTGCGCGCCAATGCAGAGTGGCGAGGTGTTCATTTCATGCGCCACATCCACCAGGGTACGAAGGATAACCAGGTTGCCACCGATGCCTTCATCTTGGCCTTCGAAGGTGATACATGCCCGAGAAGGTAAAGTTGATAGTCTATCACTGTGATGTCAAGTTGTATATCCCTCCCCCGATGTGGTGCTTTAAGTGCTGGACGTTTGGCCATTTGTCTTCCCGTTGTACTTCCAGGCCCACCTGTCGAGATTGTGGACGTCCATCGCATCCCGATACTCCATGTGCCCCGCCTCCCATCTGTGTCAACTGTGGAGAGCATCATTCACCTTGTTCGCCAGACTGCAGAATTTTACAGAAAGAGGGGGAAAATTATGGAATACAAGACCCTGGACCGACTGACCTACACTGAGGCTAAGAGAAAATATGAGAGCCTACATCCTGTAGCTGTGACCACCTCATATGCCACTGCTATGAGAACAGTTGAAGCCCCATCAGTTCCGCGAATTCCAGTTTCTGTCAGAGCCAGAAGGCTACACCTGCCGCCTTGATGGTTCGGGGCACTTCCCTCCCTGTTGCTCCCGCACCACCTACCTCGTGAGCAACACCCTTGCTTTCAGTCCCCACTTCTGAGCCAGAGAAGAGTAAGGCTTCTTCGGCTCCTCTCACTAGGAAGGGGTCCCTTGGGTCACTCCCTTCCCGGGTTTCTGCTAGTGGGAAAGATGACACGCGCAAGTGGCTGATGAGCCCAAAAGCAGCGGTCGTAGGGCTTCACGCTCATCCTCAGTCCCGGAGACTGATTCAGTGAACTCCTCCCAGCCAGGGAAACCCAAGGAGCATTGCGAGAAATCGAAAAAGAAGACCCCTAAGAACAAGGAACCTTCAGTGGCACCCACAAGCTCTTCGTCTGAGAGGAGATTCTGGCGTCCACTAAGGACCAGGATCTCGCTGGACCCTCAGAGACAATGGATATCGACTGCTCAGGCAAAAAGTCTGTGGCGGCCAGTGACTCCGAGGCGTAAACTGCCTTATTGAATGTTCCATTCCTTCCCAGTCTCACGATAACGTCATCCGCCAGTGGAATTGCGGCGGTTTTTTTCCACCACCTGACTGAGCTACGGCAACTATTAACCTTTACACCTGCTTTCTGCGTTGCCCTTCAGGAAACCTGGTTCACGGCAATGCGGACACCTGCCCTCTGCGGCTATAAAGGGTATTACAGGAACTTTAGCGACTATAATCGGATGTCAGGTGGTTTTTACGTTTATGTCCTAAACTCGATCTGTAGTGAAACTGTACCCCTTCAAACCCCTCTTGAAGCTGTGGCTGTCAGAACATGGACGATGCAGGAAATAACTGTCTGCAACATATAACTTCCTCCAGATGTTGCAGTACCCCATCAACTCCCTAAACCTTTCCTACTTCTGGGAGATTTTAACGCCCACTACCTCTTGTGGGGTGACACCATGCTTACTGGCCGAAGCAAAGATGTCGAAATTTTACTGTCTCCGTTCGACCTCCGCCACTTAAATACTGGGGCCACCACACATTTCAGTGTGGTTTGAGGTAGTTACCGAGCCATTGATTTATCAATTTGCAGCCCAGGACTTCTCCCATTTATCCCCTGGAGAACACATGACGCCCTTTGTGGTAGTTACCACTTCCCCATCTTCCTGTTACTGCCCCGGCGTCAGGCCCACGGACGCCTGCCCAGATGGGCGTAAACAAGGCGGACTTGTAAACATTCACCTTTGATGTCACCGTTGACTCTCCCTCATGTGGTAACATTGACGTGGTGGTTGAGCAGGTGACTACCACAATCGTTTCTGCGGCAGAAAACGCCATCCCTCGCTCTTTACGTAGGCGAGCTCAACAGCGACAAAAGCGACACCCTCCCCTAGAGCATCGGATAGCCTTTAATCGTCTCCGTGCCCGTGTACCCTAGCTTCTAAAACGACGCAAACAGCAGTGTTGGGAGAGGTACGTGTCGACCTTTGGGTGCCATATGCCACTTTCCCAAGTCCGGACGAAGGTCAGACGTCTTTTTGGGTACCAGACCCCAACAGGTGTCCCTCGCGTTACGATCAATAGCCGGCTATGTACCGACGCAAACGCGATTGCCGAGCAATTTGCTGAGCAATATGCGGGAACCTCTGCGTGAGAGGAATACCCCCCCCCCCCCCCCCCCCCCCAGCCTTTCGCACCCTCAAACGGCGGATGGAAAGTCCTCGCGTTCCCTACATTCCACAGTGATCCCTCTAATGCCCTATTTACGGAGTGGAAGCTCCTCAGCACACTTGTACATTGCCCCGACACAGCTCCTGCGCCGGATCGGCTCCACAGTCAGATGATTAAACATCTCTCGTCTTTACTACAAGCGCCATCTCGTCGTTATCGTCAACCGCATGTGGTGTGATGGCGTCTTTCCATCGCAATGGCACCATCGTTCCGGTGCTCGAACCCGGCAAAAACCCGCTTGATGTGGATAGATATCGGCCCATCAGCCTCACCAATGTTGTTTGTAAGCTGCTGGAATGTATGGTGTGTCGGCGGTTGGGTCAGGTCCTGGAGTCACGTGGCCCATTGGCTCAATGTCAGAGCGGCTTCCGCCAGGGGCGCTCTACCACTGATGATCTTTTGTCCCTCGAGTCTGTCACCCAGACAGTCTTTTCCAGACGCCAACACCTTGTTGCCATCTTTTCTGATCCACACAAAGCATATGACACCACCTGGCCACATCATATCCTTGCCACATTATACGGGTAGGGTCTCTGAGGTCCGTCCCGATTTTTATCCAGAATTTCCTGTCGCTCCGTACTTTCCGTGTCCAAGTTGGTGCCTCCCATAGTTTCCCCCATATCCAGGAGAATGGGGTCCAGCAGGGCTCTATATTGTGTATCACTATGTTTAGTGGCCATTAACAGTCTAGCAGCAGCTGTAGGGCCGTCGGTCTCACCCTCTCTGTATGCAGACGACTTTTGCATGTCATACTGCTCCACCGGTACTGGTGTTGCTAAGCGGCGCCTACAGGGAGCCATCCACAAGGCGCAGTCATGAGCTCTCGCCCACGGCTTCCAGTTTTCGGCTTCTAAGCCGTGTATCGTGCAGTTCTGTCGGCGTCGTACCGTTCATCCGGAACCAGAACTTTTCCTTCATGACGATCCACTCACTGTAGTCGAGACATGTCGATTCTTAAGACTGGTTTTCGACGCCAGATTGACTTGGCTACCTCAACTTTTTCAGCTGAAGCAGAAGTGCTGGCAACACCTGAGTGTCCTCTGCTGCCTGAGCAACACCAAATGGGGTGCAGATCTCTCTACTCAGCTGCAGCTCTACAAAGCCCTTTTTCAGTCCCGCCTCTATTATGGGAGTCTGATTAATGGTCCGGCGGCGCCCTCAGCAATGCGTGTACTCGACACAGTGCACGATTGTGGCGTTCGCCAAGCGACGGGAGCTTTTGAAACGAGACCGGTGACCAGTGTCCTGGTGGAGGCTGGAGTCCCTCCATTGCAGATCCGACGTGTACAACTGCTCGTCAGTTACGTTGCACACATTCGTAATTCTCCTGAGCATCCGAATTACCGTCTCCTTTTTCCACCCGCGGCAGTACATCTTCCGCATCGGCGGGCCGGGTCAAGGCTAACGATTGCGGTTCGTGTGCGATCCCTTCTGTCTGAACTGGAGTGATACCCTTTACCACCTCTCATCCAGGTCCGTCCGCATACACTTCCATGGTGTACACCTACGCCGCAGATTCGTCTGGCTTTCACATGACCCTAATGACTCCATTAACCCTGCGGCTCTCCACTGTCACGTCCGGGGCTCTGAAGTGGTTTACACCGACGGATCGATGGTTGATGGTCATGTTGGCTTCACCTACGTCCACAGAGGCCATTTTGAACAGCATTCCTTGTTTGATGGCTGCAGTGTGTATTCACTGCAGAGCTGGTGGCCATCCCTTGTGCCCTTCAGTATATCCGTTCATGCCCTGGGGAATCGTTTCTTCTGTGTACTGACTCCTTGAGCAGCCTACAAGCTATCGACCAGTGCTACCCTCGCCATCCTTTGGTGGCGTCCATCGAGGAGTCCATCTGCGCTCTGGACCGGTCCCATCTTTCAGTGGTGTTTGTTTGGACCCCAGGACACGTCCGCATCCCTGGCCCAGCGGAAACCGCTTCTGGAGATTGGCATCTCTGAACCTGACCTGCGATGTGACATACGCCGCAGGGTTTTTCGGCCTTGGGAGACGGAATGGCATAACAGCACACACTACAAACTGCCTGTCATTAAGGAGACTACGAATGTGTGGAAGTCTTCGGGCCTGTCGCAGGGAATCAGTTGTCCTCTGCTGGCTCCACATTAGCCACGCTTGGACTACCCATAGTTACCTCCTGCGCCGTGAAGACCCGCCTGATTGTCGGTGCGGCGCCCGGTTGACAATGGTCCATATTCTGGTGCACTGTCCCACTTTGACTGCCCAGCCTTAGTTTTACGTTTTATTCGTGAGGGTGGGTTTTATCATTTGATATAAGTTTTAGCGCATGTCCTTTGTCCCTCTGTGTCCTCCACCATAGTGCTTCTAGGGTGGGGGTTTTAATGTGTTGTAAAGTGGCTGGCTTCTCCTTTTTTGTTATCATGGCCAGTCAGCCATGGTAATCTGTTTTGTCGTTTTAATCTCTTCATCCCGTTTCCTGCGTTTCTGTGGTTTTCTTGCCCCTTTTGCCCATGTACATGTTTGTTGCCCTTCATCGTTCTTGTGGTTTTTCCTTTCATTCCGTTTTGAGTTGTCAGTGTTGTTCGTTTTATTCTCCCTCGTGTGCCATTGTTTTATTCAGAACAAGGGACTGATAACCTAGTGGTTTGGTCCCTTTCCTCCTCTCTTCTAATCCAACCAACCAGCCACTGCATGGGAGTAGTTATGCAGTGCCAGTGATGACCCTTATGACTTCATTAAGCTGCACTTCAGTTTTTGTTGTGTGGGCGTCGTTTTCCTATAGTCGCAATATTCACCAGGAAGTACAGGTGACCGCAGCCCAACTGTTTCCGGAAATCTTGGCGAAGTAAATTAACTCGTGAACCAAGTTACTTACATAGCTTGGTGCACTGTCTGAATGTCAGGGACCGAGCCAGAGTGATTCTTAGATCTATTGGACTGTAGTGATCGAGTACATCAATTCCATCGAAAGTTACATGCAGCTTCCTTTGTGCTTTTTTTTTTAGGTGGAATGCTGAAACCTCAGTTTTGTTTAAGTTGAAGTCTGCATGTTGGATTTTCATGGCGTCCGTGTCTGGGATGTCGTGGATATACAGATTAAGCAGAATGTGGGCAACAACTAATCACTAAGGTAGGCCATTATTTAGAGTTCATTTGCTATCTTGTTCATTAAGGAACACCGTAAAGCCCGTGCCAGAGAACGCATTGCTCACTAGAAACGCTTTTGATAAGGGATATTTCAATAAGCATCGACATCAATCCCTCCCTCTCGCACAGTGTCATTAAGTTGCCGTAAGACTCACAAAAACTACCACTACAGCTGATAAGCTATCGCGTTTACGTTAAATGAAATTTTAAGACATTCAAATGTATTAACAGCCCTCAAAGTTTTTCTTAATCACGCTTTAGCTACGTAGTTTTTATTTCAAAAATCATACACAGTCACAGCCTCTGCAGCGTTGTGCTCTGATAGTCGCGCTGATGAAGCGCAGTATGAAATTGGTTGAGACTGCTTTCTGTCCCATTGTGAAACACGCGTGTGGAATACACTTAAAAAGTGCCGAGAAATAGGCTTTTCTTAATGTTTTTCATAATTTGAAATTTTTTCCAGCGTGTGTGTGTGTGTGTGTGTGTGTGTGTGTGTATATATGATGCAGTTGATATATAAACCAGTGTCGTACGTGTAGCGCAGTAGGTAGCGTGATGGAATACGGACCAATTTTTGTTTACGGTTCGTTGGTTCAAATCTCAACAGTATCATTTTTTTCTCCTTCAATTTGAAATACCTAAGTCTCGTAATTATAAAACTCATAATTTTTATGAACAATGAACCACTTCTTATTTATAATTACATATTGGACGAATTCCTGTTTCCATTTCAAATACAGATTCTTAATTATCTGTGTTTTATGAAAGACTGTTCATAAAAGTTGCTTAAATTAAGAAAACATAATTTAATTTTTAAGGCAAAAATGTAAAACCAAATCCGCTTTATTTGGATATGCCCATCGTTTTATACTACAGAGATGGATAAGTAGCGTAGAAACATGAAAAACGATCATATTCACTACATGGAGCGCATCATATAAATCTACATCTACATTTATACTCCGCAAGCCACCCAACGGTGTGTGGCGGAGGGCACTTTACGTGCCACTGTCATTACCTCCCTATCCTGTTCCAGTCGCGTATGGTTCGCGGGAAGAGCGACTGCCGGAAAGCCTCCGTGCGCGCTCGAATCTCTCTAATTTTACCTCCTCGGGAGGTATAAGTAGGGGGAAGCAATATATTCGATACCTCATCCAGAAATGCACCTTCTAGAAACCTGGACAGCAAGCTACACCGCGATGCAGAGCGCCTCTCTTGCAGAGTCTGCCACTTGAGTTTATTAAACATCTCCGTAACGCTATCACGGTTACCAAATAAACCTGTGACGAAACGTGCCGCTCTTCTTTGGATCTTCTCTATCTCCTCCGTCAACCCGATCTGGTACGGATCCCACACTGATGAGCAATACTCAAGTATAGGTCGAACGAGTGTTTTGTAAGCCACCTCCTTTGTTGATGGACTACATTTTCTAAGGACTCTCCCAAAGAATCTCAACCTGGTACCCGCCTTACCAACAATTAATTTTATATGATCATTCCACTTCAAATCGTTCCGCACGCATACTCCCAGATATTTTACAGAAGTAACTGCTACCAGTGTTTGTTCCGCTATCATATAATCATACAATAAAGGATCCTTCTTTCTATGTATTCGCAATACATTACATTTGTCTATGTTAAGGGACAGTTGCCACTCCCTGCACCAAGTGCCTATCCGCTGCAGATCTTCCTGCATTTCGTTGCAATTTTCTAATGCTGCAACTTCTCTGTATACCACAGCATCATCCGCGAAAAGCCGCATGGAACTTCCGACACTATCTACTAGGTCATTTATATATATTGTGGAAAGCAATGGTCCCATAACACTCCCGTGTGACACGCCAGAGGTTACTTTAACGTCTGTAGACGTCTCTCCATTGAGAACAACATGCTGTGTTCTGTTTGCTAAAAACTCTTCAATCCAGCCACACAGCTGGTCTGATATTCCGTAGGCTCTTACTTTTATCAGGCGACAGTGCGGAACTGTATCGAACGCCTTCCGGAAGTCAAGGAAAATGGCATCTACTTGGGAGCCTGTATCTAATATTTTCTGGGTCTCATGAACAAATAAAGCGAGTTGGGTCTCACACGATCGCTGTTTCCGGAATCCATGTTGATTCCTAAAGAGTAGATTCTGGGTTTCCAGAAATTACATGATACGCGAGCAAAAAACATGTTCTAAAATTCTACAACAGATCGATGTCAAGAGATATAGGTCTATAGTTTTGCACATCTGCTCGACGTCCTTTCTTGAAGACTGGGACTACCTGTGCTCTTTCCCAATCATCTGGAACCTTCCGTTCCTCTAGAGACTTGCGGTACGCTGCTGTTAGAAGGGGGCAAGTTCTTTCGCGTACTGTGTGTAGAATCGAATTGGTATCCCGTTAGGTCCAGTGGACTTTCCTCTGTTGAGTGATATCAGCCATTTTTTCGTTTGTGCGAGGATTTAGAGAAGGAAGTGCAGTGCGGTCTTCCTCTGTGAAACAGCTTTGGAAAGAGGTGTTTAGTATTTCAGCTTTATGCGTCATCCTCTGTTTCAATGCCATCATCATCCCAGAGTGTCTGGATATGTTCTTTCGAGCCACTTACTGATTTAACGTAAGACCAGAACTTCCTAAGATTTTCTGTCAAGTCGGTACATAGAATTTTACTTTCGAATTCACTGAATGCTTCATGCATAGCCCTCCTTACGCTAACTTTGACATTGTTTAGCTTCTGTTTGTCTGAGAGGTTTTGGCTGCGTTTAAACTTGGAGTGAAGCTCTCTTTGCTTTCGCAGTAGTTTCCTAACTTTGTTGTTGAACCACGGTTGGTTTTTCCCGTCCCTCAAAGTTTTACTCGGAACGTACCTGTCTAAAACGCATTTTACGATTGCCTTGAACTTTCTCCATAAACACTAAACATTGTCAGTGTCGGAACAGAAATTTTCGTTTTGATCTATTAGGTAGTCTGAAATCTGCCTTCTATTACTCTTACTAAACAGAGAAACCTTCCTCCCTTTTTTTATATGCCTATTTACTTCCATATTCAGGGATGCTGCAAAGGCTTTATGATCACTGATTCCCTGTTCTGCGCTTACAGAGTCGAAAAGTTCGGGTCTGTTTATCTGTAGGTCCAAGATGTTATCTCCACCAGTCGGTTCTCTGTTTAATTGCTCTAGGTAATTTTCGGATAGTGGACTCAGTATAATGTCACTCGATTCTCTGTCCCTACCACCCGTCCTAAACATCTGAGTGTCCCAGTCTCCATCTGGTAAATTGAAATCTCCACCTAAGACTATAACATGCTGAGGAAATTTATGTGAAACGTATTCCAGATTTTCTCTCAATTGTTCTGCCACTAATGCTGCTAAGTCGGTAGGTCGGTAAAAGGAGCCAATTATTAACCTAGCTCGGTTGTTGAGTGTAACCTTCACCCATAATAATTCACAGGAAATATCCACTTCTACTTCACTACAGGATAAACTACTACTAACAGCGACAAACACTCCACCACCGGTTGCATGCAATCTATCCTTTCTAAACGCCGTCTGTGCCTTTGTAAAAATTTCGGCAGAATTTATCACTGGCTTCAGCCAGCTTTCCGTACCTATAACGATTTCAGCTTCGGTGCTTTCTATCAGCGCTTGAAGTACCGGTACTTTACTAACGCAGCTTCGACAGTTTACAATTACAATACCGATTGCTGCTTGGTCCCCGCATGTCCTGACTTTGCCCCGCACCCTTTGAGGCTGTTGCCCTTTCTGTACTTGCCCGAGGCCATCTAACCTAAAAAACCGCCCAGTCCACGCCACACAACCCCGTGTAGCTGCATGCTGTGTGTAGTGGACTCTTGACCTATCCAGCGGAACCCGAAACCCCACCACCCTATGGCGCAAGTCGAGGATTCTGCAGCCCACACGCTCGCAGAACCGTCTCAGCCTCTGATTCAGACCCTCCACTCGGCTCTGTACCAAAGGTCCGCAGTCAGTCCTGTCGACCATGCTGCAGATGGTGAGCTCTGCTTTCATCCCGCTAGCGAGACTGGCAGTCTTCACCAAATCAGATAGCCGCCGGAAGCCAGAGAGGATTTACTCCGATCCATAGCGACACACACCATTGGCGCCGACATGAGCGACCACCTGCAGATGGGTGCACCCTGTACCCTTCATGGCATACGGAAGGACTCTTTCCACATCTGGAATGACTTAATCACACGATGTAATTCTCTCTGAGATATTGAATTAATTGATTCACGGATATTATCCTTGAGTCCCTTTATCGTGTGAGAATTTGTTGTGTACACTGTGGTCTTCAGTGCACATCACAAATAAAAATCGCACTGAGGTAAATCAGGACTTCTAGCTGACCACATATTGTTACTAATAACTGTTTTATCGAACACATCGTGAATTGGGTGCAAAGAAACATTGGCCGTATGTGCCCTTGCCGGATCCTGTTCAAAAAATGCAAAGCTTCGTTCTCTTTCACTCAGTTTATTAATCAACGGTCGCAAAATGTTTTGCACGTCTTTCACTTGTAACTATGTCCTTAAAAAAATGGGCCTAATTATCCTGTCACCACTAACTGTGCACCACACCCTTATTTTCTGATCATGAAGGGGTTCCTCATGAAGCACAACAGGTCTATCTGCGCTCTGATGTCAACAGTTTTGGGAGTTAACATACCCATGTAAATGGAGCCAAGCCTTGTCCTAAAACAGTATGAGGTAAGGATCCATTTCAATGTCATGCACTTGTTTCAAAACCCATCGCAAAACTTAACCATTTGCGCAGGATCATCAGGTCGGAGCTCTTGTACTACTGATACTTCATGGGGCCCTAGCCCAAGCAGCTTAGCACCTCTTTGTACAGAGATGCACGATATTTGTGTTTGCTGCGAAAGACGTTTAAGAGACTGTTTAGGGGAATTTTCCAGGCGGTATGCAATGCCATCGAGACGAGCTTCTGTGACCACCGTCCGCCGTCGTTTACGCTCCTTGTTTGGAAGACTTCCAGTTTCACGAAATCTATTCACTAATTTGTGAACTGCATCACGACTCTGAACTCCAACGCCAGGAAACTTCTCTTCAAACAACATCCGAACAGTTCGAGCGGACTATGAACGCACATACCAATCTTAAATACATACTCGTTGTGGAATTAAATAATTCGCTCTTGCCATTGTTGCGTTTGCAAACTTCACTGTTACACTCGTCATGCCTGTTTCACTGTTTGGATGATCCTGACCGACAAGGGCATATGTCTCTACGGCCTTCAGGCTAAAACCCACAAAAAAAGGGCGGCATGCTACGGTCCCGCGGGACTTACTCGACAGGCAGGCGCGGCTTCCGTGGCCGGCCAGCAATAGCCCGGGCAGGTGGTCATCAGATAAGTAGAACACACTGTAAATAACGGCATCATCTGCGAAAAGTCTGAGATTACCATTAATATTGCCTGCAAGGCCATTAATATACAACAGGGGTTCCAACAACCTTACCTGTGGCACACCCAAGGTTACTTCATCTGTCGATGACTCTAGATCCAAGATAACATTCTGTCTTTTCCCCACCAAGAAATCTTCAATCCAGTGACAAATCTCGCTTGATATCCTGTATAATCATATTTTCATTATTAAGTATTGGTGTAATATTGAGACAGATGTTTCTTTGAAGTTAAGAAATACTGCATCTACCAGACTTCCTTGATCCATGGCATTGGGGATGCCGTGAAAGAAGAGGAGAAGGTGGGTTTCACAAAGTCGCTGTATTCGGAATCTATGCCGACTAGCATGGAGGAGGTCGTACTGTTAGTAGTTTCTTGTAATAGTAGATCACAGCCAGTGTATAATGTTAGTAAGGGTCTAAAGGGAGGTTATGGCACAGTTTTTAGCCCATCTACATGTGCGTCATTAGTGTTTGGGAAGATGCATGACCCTCTCCCACTCAGTCTAGGCTAATTGCATTACTTATAAATAGCAGACTGCTTTATCTCCCACTTCGTCTAGACCAGTTGCCTTACGTGTAAATGGCAGGCTGCAATCTTATTGGCTGGGAAGCGTGCTTATTTAGAATCCTTATCGCTATAATTTGTTACCAAATTAGGGCAGACTGTGTAGGGTTGTGTTTATAGTCATAACCTACAGTTCTGTATGTAAAAAAACTGTTCGTGTTGACTTTAATGACATTTGAAAATGCACAGAGTAAGAGATCTAAGAGTTTAGTTGTTTTGTTGTTGGAATGTGATATTGGTCCTGTAACAGGAAGTAAGTTTCCAAATAATAATTTCGATTTTAAAATACCGTGTTTTTGTGATTAATTTACAAGAAGACCAACAGGCTGTCGGTGTTTATCTAGGATCCACATTCTTACTCATTTAGGATAATTTTTTTATCTTGGGACAGATGTTTATTCGTCATCCCTAATGCTGATGTTTAGTACCCAATTACGATAATTTACGAGCCAGTATGGCTGGTCCAATATGACTGGCAGTATGACACTACAATCGAACGTGAAGGTTCAAGATGGCGGAAGGTCAAAGGGTCACCGGGTGTGTGTATTGAATCCACCCTCAAGGTACTCACTGTTACATTACAGTGGATATAGCACAGAGTAAAACAATTGGAAATATTTTTAAAAAAATGCAAGTAAGATAGCTCATTTGAGATGTTTTAAACAGTTGCATATTGCATGATAAACAGTAGCCTATCGCGTAATCTATTTATTCAAAGCATTTGGAAACGTTTCTGCGCCCTTCCAGACATGTCCGCAGAAGTATTTAATAATCATAACATTAAAAACGCGCTGCAGGCTATAAATAATATTGGCAGCTCTGTTCCATGTGTTAAAAAAGATCGAAGTGAGATAGCTTGTTTGACAGTTGTGCATAACGTGGTCTATTTATGTCAACATTTCGGAACGTTTTGGTGCAGTGTAACACATCAAAAACGTTCAAAGGGACCAAACTGCTGAGGTCATCGGTCCCTAGACTTCCACACTGCTTAAACTAACTTAAAGTAACTTACGCTAAGGACGAAAAACACACACACACACACACACACACACACACACACACACACACACACACACACACACACACACACACACGCCCGAGGCAGGACTCGAACGTCCGGCGGTAGGGGCCGTGCAATCCGTGACATGACGCCTTAGTTCGTGCGGCCAATCCGCGCGGCGAAATACACCACATTTCCAGCAAGGTAATAATTAGACTGTGGATGTGTTCATTTTTAAAACAAAGTACATGTAAAATTTACACTGTGGAACCCTTGTAGTTAATTTTTATTTAAACAGAATGCACTTATGCTACATGTTACTTTCACTGTGTAGATTCAGGATCATTGTTGAAACAAGTTACACTGACAGCCCTCTGGTTCTAGGTTTAACAATTACCACCGCAGGTCCCGCCTCGTACCCTACCCACTCCCCGGAAGTAAGTGTTGATTTGGTTATTTACATGTACGTATTTTGTGTGTGTGTGTGTGTGTGTGTGTGTGTGAGAGAGAGAGAGAGAGAGAGAGAGAGAGAGAGAGAGGTGTGAAGTTATTCACATGACTGCTAAAAAAATACGCTAAATTTTTATTACGCGATAAGACGCACAAATCTTGATGGCTGTAAATTCGACTAAATACTTATGGATTACAATTACAAATAACCTAAATTGGAAAGATCACATAGAAAATGTTGTGGGTAGAGCAAACCAAATACTGCAATTCATTGGCAGAACACTTAGGAGGAGCAAAGGTCTACTAAAGGAACTGCTTACACCACGCTTGTCCGCCCTATTCTGGAGTATCGCAGTGCGGTGTGGGATCCGCATCAGGCGGGACTAATGGATGACATCGAAAAAGTTCAACGAAGGCAGCTTGTTTTGCATTATCGCGAAATAGGGGAGACAGTGCCACAGACATGATACGTGAATTGGAGTGGCAGTCATTAAAACAAAGGCGTTTTTCGTTGCAACGGGATCTTCTCATGAAATTTCAATCACCAGTTTTCTCCTCCGATTACGAAAACATTCTGTTGGCACTACTTAGGGAGAAATGATCATCACGATAAAATAAGAGAAATCAGGGCTCGCACAGAAAAATTAAAGTGCTCGTTTTCCCGCGCGTCGTTCGAGAGGGGAACGGTAGAGAGACAGTTTGAGGACGGTTCATTGAACTCTCTACCAGACACATTATTGTGAATAGCAGAGTAATCACGTTGATGCAGTTGTAGATCAGCAGTGTCACATTCCCTCACTTCATGAGACACTGTGGAGAGGTTTGATATTTAAACCAGGACGTTGGTGCGAAGTATGCCGACCAGGAACTTTACGCCACTACCGCTCCTCCCTTTTCCGGACAGAATTCGAACCGGCTTGTCCCCGGGTCGAGCGCCACCGCTCAAGTGTGCGTTAGCGACCTCAGTCACGGAGGCCGGTAACCCGGACATAGGTGTAGCAGTACTTATCACCGATGGCGCGAGGACGAGAGTGGTCACATAGTACGTGGCCGAGAGCATAAAGTTCACCGTGCCCCAGCTGAGCCGCTACAGGGCAGAACAACTGCCGGCTGCGTTATCTCCTTCAGCGCGCCCCATTCCACCCAGTACACTGCGCCAGAGCTGCAGTTTATTTGCCTCCGTCATCTCGTAGGCCGTGGACTGGCAATCCTCCCGTGTGGTAGCGGCACAGTGGAGAGCCACTTTAAAGAGTACGGAAAGAGAGGCGTCAATACACGCATTGTTTTTCCCATGAGCTAGTCGAGTCAAAACACACGACGTATTTAAAAAGAATAAAATTGTGGCTGGTTGTAGTAAAAAGTTATTTCATAAAGAAGCCCATTATTTACTTTTCATTCCAAAGATAGAACCGACTCTAAGATGCAGCCAAGGTCTGGTAAAAACATGCAATATGCGTAACATACAATTCTTCCTTTTCATTGAGAGTATATCCTCTAGTTAATAGCATACTGCACAGTTAACTTTCCTCCTAACTTTAGTTAGTAACAGTTGTGCATTGCTTCTTGTGTTTCGTGTTCTAAATGACATCTGTATACGTACATAGAAATAGAGGGAAATACTATGATAATTTCTGCAGCAGTGTTTAGCTCATGCGGAAGGGCGAGACGAAAACTGCGTTTCGTTGTCAGAACACTTACAAGATATGCAGCAAACATATTAAAACGACAGTGTACACTACGCCTCTTCTGAGTATAGCTGCGTGTTATGGAATCCTTACCATATACGATGGGTCGTTCCTTAGAGGACAGGACTCATTCATCTCCCCATCCTGACCCATCCCCACTTGCACTCCCTCTACTATTTGTAACAGATAACATTAAAATGTGTTTTTTCCGTATAAGCCAACATATCATTCAGCGGACGATTTACTTCATTGCACTTAAGTCATTCAGTGAACAAAAATACGAGCGGTGGTCAGATTCGCGACTAGATTCAGCAACTTCCTGGTAGATAGAATAATACGCAGACGAAATCGACAGATGTAGCCAGCTTACACGGAAAGGTTTAGGTATTTAATGCATGTCTTTTTCATTTTTTCTCATGTGCTACTTGAGAGGGAAACGGTTGAGAAATAGTCTGCGAATCCTGTGCCAATCACTTGGATGAGTACTGCAAAGTAGTTGGCAAAAAACTACAGTTTTGCTGTACCATAATGATGTATGGAGTAAATTTTTAAGATGTCGTTTGCTTACTGTTAAGGAGAATACTATCTGAAATCCTCAGAGAATTTGTTATACGACTCGATTTTGAAACAAAATTCATAGCTTTCGGTACGCAGTCACTGATTTCTGCACAGAATTAGCCGTTTTTTCTGATAGTTTAGAACATCTATTTGATATCCTTTGGGCAGTTCTACCCTATTGAAAATCATATGTGTCACATGTACTCACTAAACCACGGTAGGAATGTGTGTTGAAATGTCTCAGTTAGTGATCCTTGGCTGCAAGGTGACAGAATATATGATTCATATTTTGTAAAGAAGTAGATCTTACGTGTCTTTTATAGTAAGATGAATCGGAAAATGTGTATGTAGATGACACATCATTACGTATGAGTCCTTTATAGACATTCCATTGCTTTCTTACTATAATAACTGTAGTTAATAATGAGTTAACCGTCTCCGAAGAGGCCTAAACGTAAACATTAATCTGAGCCGGGTTTCGGAATAAAAAACCGTAGAGTCATGTTGTGCCCAGCAGTTCATATCTGTAGGAGTCCGACCCGGTGAGAAGTTTTTAATGCATCGTTCTGTGGACGTATTAGCGAGCAGTACGTGTTAGCGCCCCACCAACGCCCTGTAATTATTCAGATATATATTAGTTATATTACACATTTTTGGTTATACTTTCCTTACTTGAAGGCCATGCAAATTTCTGGTCAGTGAAGTCTAAGACATCGGACGATTCATACTACCGGTTACGAAATAAACTTCCTCCATAAATGTCTCGTACACTCTCATCGCAGATGATTGCGCTGAAGATATTTCTAAACAATTGTCGTGCAACCAGTTGTTAAACGTTGTCATGGTTCCATGCCTTTAACTTGTCGACAGTTATTTTGCAGTCCAAATAGGAAAAAAGTTCGTTTAATACTTTCAGGGTTTCATTTCTAAAAATATAAATCAATTTTATATTGCTATATCATGATCGGCATTGTAAAGGTTTAAAATCAATTACGCTTTAACAGAAGTGATCATCAGCCTTCATCCGGGTTGAAGCAGTTCCACATTACAGATGCTCCGGCTAACAAATTTATATGTGTCAGGTTTCATATTCGATAGTCCTATGAAATTAAGAGCAGATGCGAGGGGGGGGGGGAAGCCTATTATAGTGATTGATATCTGATTGTTCTGATACTGTTGAGAATTTTCTAGAGTCGTAGACAAGTATTGTTCCTAAAAATTCAGATCTTGTTTTTATGCATAACATCAGGTACGTTCTGTGAGGTAAAAGTTACTGGGACACGTTGTTCTGACCCACATAAGTACTGTGGCCTTGTCTGATTTGCTTGTCTCCAATACATGTATCATAATTAGCAGTTCGCGAAGAGGTGCTTTAATCTGTAGAAACGGCCGGTATTCTCTTGTGTCCCTTCAGTACAAACATTAGCATACAGTACTGTTCGCAGTAGCATTACGTAGTAGTATTTTATATTTTTGTAACTATAACATTTCAGTTTCGGCTGTGTATAATAACTAGCGAACCCTGCAGTGCCATCCAATTGCCGAATACGTTTGATACCCCTTACCTCTGCCCATCACCTCCTCCCTCCTGTCGCTCCTACCCCTCTCAATGTCTGTTTTCCCCTTCCCCTTCTTTGTCTTCTTGCACACCTTTCTGAGGTTGTGCCTTGCTTACTTTTGTTGCAAAAGTCTAGGAGCAGCTAATGATTTACTTAACCCTACCGTAGTTGAAACTGAGTGCGAGAAAGAAATCGAAACCATACGTTTTCACAGCACAGGATTTCCTTTCTCGCAGCCAGTTTTAACAGAAAACATACACATTATCGTTTAAAATAGTGTGTAGCCTATGTCCGTCTGTATGTTTATTAGTCTCTCATGTGAAAATTGGAAAAAATTCAGTCAAGAACTTTTCGCTGTTTTTGGTAACACCAGTCTTGATATAGTAATATAGATTTACGTATATATTTAAATACCAAATATACAGGGTGTTTAAAAAAGAATATACGTATTTCGAATGCATATATTTATTAAACTTTGAGACATACGAATATGAAACGTTACACATATATTTACGATCCTCTCAAGTTCAGATTACAGATGTTCAATATGCCCTCCATCAGCGACACGAACAATATCACATCGATACTCAAATTCCTCCCACACTCGGGCAAGCATGTCATTCGTCACTGATGTTATGGCAGTAAGAATCCGGTTCTTCAACTCTTCCAGGTTCTGTGGGAATGGTGGTACATAAACGTTGTCTTTGACGAAACCACACAGGAAGAAGTCAGAGGGTGTTAAATTCGGTGACCGTGGAGACCAGCTGAGACACGCTAAGTCGCCAGCTCCTTGACGACTAATCCAACGGTTCGGTAGTTTCATTCAGATATTGAAGCACTTGGCGACTCCAGTGAGGGGGTGCCCCGTCTTGAAAAATGAAGTTGTCTTCGTGCAGCCTCGGAAACAAGCAGGTTTGGAACATAGCGAGATACTGCTGACCTTTAACCGTGTTTCCATCAAAGAAGAGTGGGCTGTAAACATATGATAGGGATATCGCACAAAACTCACTGACTTTAGGCAAATCATTTTAATGGCTGCATGTGGGTTCTGTAGGCCCCAAATTCGAACGTTGTGTTTGTTTACCCGACCACTAACATGGAAAGTCACTTCATCACTGAACACGATGCGTTGTAGGAAAGAGTTATCACTATCAATAGCATCAAGAATCTCGTTACAAAATGCCACACGTTTGCGTTTGTCATCAGGACGCGGAGCTTGTAACAGCTGTAACTTGTACGGCTTCCTAACCAACCGACGTCTTGGTTTTGAAGGACCACGTTGGAAAGCAGTTTGAATTCGTGTAAAATTTTCTTCAGGAACACGAGGGCTGCAGGACTCTTTCCTTTACATACACATCCTGTATCTAGAAACTGTCGATACCATCTGCGAATATTCCACCCATTCGGAGAATCAATGTGGTATCTCAACCTGAAACGTCTTTGCACTGTAATCACGGAATTGCACTTTGCAAACTCGGGAACACAAAATGATTTCTATTGCGGAGAAGCTATTTTAAACATAGCGGTTAACAAGCAAAACAGAAGGAAACTGATATCTAGCGGCTATTAATGTAAACTATACTATGTATTCGTTTCTCCAATAGCCGAGCCGAGGCGCAGCGATCGATAGTTTGGACAGAATAATACTTCGCAATGCGTACATTCTTTCTGAAACATCCTGTATTTAAAAATATGTAGCCCTTGTGTGTCCAAAGGTTTATTGGAGCATCGTGTAAAAATTTCAAGTAAATTGATAAAATACTTTTCGAGAATATTTTGCAACAACGTTAAACAACGACTTGGCTTTGTATGATAGTGTAGATTTAGTCAATGGGTGCTTCTGAGTCACTTTCCGCAGTACTACAGGTGCAAGTTGCATCTGCCAGAATTCCCGCGTCAGGTTTCAATTTAAGCGGTTGCGCACTATTCTTTGTCACGGTTTGTCGTGTTGATCAAATGAAGAATTATTCTTCGCCTAATTATAATCCTGTCGTCTTTAGCCATGCACTTAATTATGTTTTCTGTAAGCGCGTGTTGAGCTATGAGCACTTTCATATGTTTCTGCCATATTCTGGGTATTATCGATTACTGAACGTTTGATAGTTTGAATAATGGAATAGTGGAAATGCTGTCCGTCTGCTTAGCTGAGTGGTAGCGTGTTTGCCTACCATGCAGCGGGCCCAGGTTCGATTCCCGGCCGGGTTGGGAATTTTCTCCGCTCGTGTACTCTGTGTTGTGTTGTCCTCATCATCCTTTCATCATCATCATCATCACTGACACGCAAGTCGCCCAATGTAACGTTTACTGAAATAAGACTTACAACTCGTCGGCCGAACTTTTCCCGCGTGGAGCCTCCCAGCCAACAATGCCACGCGATCATTTCATCAGTCCGCTAAGTTATCAAATTAAAACATCTAAGATTTCTTGCTGCGCTAATTTATCACACTCCGTACTACTCCATTTTGTAAGTCCTAAATAGTGGGACATATACCTCGGTGATTGTGTCAATAGCTTCGGTTTTCCGAAGATTTGCGAGTTCAGGTTTCCTAACTTGGTGAGCGACATTTGTCGAAACTGTGTGCACTGTACTCTGGGTTCCTGCAGAGCACGATGATTACACCGCGGACGCTTCTGAGCCAACGAAACGACCAGCCCTGTAGTTGCTCTACTGGGCTGTTAGCTGTGCGGAGGATTTCGGCGACTGTCGCTCACAAGTTAGAAAAGACAAACTCTCAGATCTTTGGGGAAAACCCAGTTACTGACGGAACCTATGTGATTAACAGGAAACAAGCGGAACTGAACAAGTTGGTTAGTTGCATCGCCTGATTTAAGTACGAATTCTATTGACGCCAGCAGAATATTTATTACATGTTATTCGTTCTACGTTGGTAGGTCTTCAATACACATCGAGTCAGCGTTACCTTCCTTTGTACTTGATTACAATTGATTGGGTCAGCGTAGTGGAGGGGCGTGCTTGGGTTCATTGTTTTCCGCTATAGCAGCAGTTTAGTTACAGTGGAGAGGTGGACTACGCAACACCGTGTTTTCGTCGTAGAGATTTTCTTTAAAAATACTGAATCTGTGATTACCACTCAGAGGAAGTTCCGTCTCCAGTTCAACGTTCCACCTCGTAACGGTGCCATTTCAGCCCACACCACCATTCTGCTACGGATTAAGAACTTTTGTGAGACTGAATGTGCATTGAAGACAAAACCGGCAGGCAGTGCAAAGACGGTACGTCATCTGAAAACTTCGAAGTTGTGCGTCATGCAATTCAACATCCGGTCTGCAATACGACACCCACAGTCTCTCGGGTTATCTAGTTCGTCCGTTCGACGCATTTCACTCAGTCTAAATTTTTATCCCTAGAAAATTGCGATTTTTGGGGGTTCAAGCCTCAGGATTTTGTGAGAAGACGACGTTTTGCTGAAGTAATGAAAGAGAGATTGCAGGAAGAACGTGGAATTGTGATTTTACTGTCAGATGATGCTCATTTTTATCTAAACGGCGATGTTAGTAATCAAAACTGTCGTTACTGATCTCCAAACAACCCTCAGCAACTGCCCCAGCGCCCCACTGCGTTGTGGAGGATTACAGTATGGGCTGAATTAGGGCATTATTTCTTCGATGAAAATGGGAGACCGTCGCCCTGAAATCGGAGCGTTATTTGACCATGTTGCGTGAATTTCTCGACCCGAAACTTTGCCGCCTTGGCATAAATCATCGAAATGTTTGGTTTCAGCAAGACGGTGAGACAGCTTACACTTCCCACGTGTGTGTGTCTGAAGTAAGGAAGTTGTTTCTGGGGAAAGTGATATCCAACAGAGGTGGTGTTGACTGACTGTCCCGCACTCTAGACCTCCCTCCAAGTGACTTTTTCTTGTGGGGCTTCCCAGGAACAAAGTGTAGATCAGTAAGCCACGTACTGCGCTTCAATTAAAGGATACCATTGAGAGAGAGATTCGTGCTGTACCCTGTAACATGTTGGAGAGTGATGACAACTTCGCGCAGTGTGTCGACGAGTGTGCAGAAAAAGAGGGCCGGTACTTAATGGGCATTATCTTCCATTAATAATTAATTTCTTTAAAAATTAACATATAAGATTTTAAACTGTTATTCATTGCGTATCTTTTAAAATAAAACAAGTTGCTATGTTTTCACAGTACAATGCTGACTCACCCTGTATCGCAGCCATAGACTATTCATTTTCTTATCTGCGCAGTAAGTATACCGAAATGGAGATCAATGTCAGTGTCCTCGTAAATAATATTTTATATTCGGTTGTACCATACTAATTACATCCTTGACGGAAGAAAATTGTTCATTATATTGGTGTTAAACAAATAAATCTGTTTGTTCATAATTCATCGAGCTTTTCTTAAGTTTTCTTCACACATTGTATGTGGGCGTTTTTAGGGATTCCTGTTGAATAGACGTAACCATACCAATTCGTAGCGGATGTATTACTGTCAATCATAACTGCTGACGACAGTGCTTCGTCTAAGAAAATCTCGTTGAATGGATCATATGATTGCAACGGCCGACAGCCTTTACCACACTGATTGCTTTCCAAGGCTTTCTTATTATATGTTCCAAAACACCGCGCACAAAAATGGGATTGTGTGCTCATACCGCGGGTTCTGTTCGTGGTGATAAGGTAGAGCCAAGTGTTTTGGGTAACACTTCGACTAGGAAGTGGCACTGATGACCACGATGCTGAGCGCCCCACAAACCATCATCATCTGTAGGTTGGTTCTTTTTGCGTTTGATGTGGTCTGCGGTGGGCTTGATGGGACTTTCTGTGGCGTCATTAGTACATGAGCAGTTCCTCGGAAAACCGCAAAAAATGTTTTTTTACTATATTTTCGCAGTTAACAGAGGACCAAAACCCTGTTTAGGATGTCAAGACGGCTCTGCACAGCAAATATATCTAATTTTTACGATATATTCCTAGATCACGAACAATCTTGAAAATTTTCTTCATGTCTTTATCCGTTTACGAGATAACAGAGCTTCAAAGTTCCCCTGCTTGTACACGTAAACTCGCGTGAGACGCAAAGACGTAGTTTATAAAGTGACGTAGCACGGAGATACATGCTGTAAAGTGCCTTAGTTATCATCTGGGAACCTCATGTTGTAGAAAATTGTGCGTTCTTCAATTTCATTTAAGTAAACTATCTAAATTTTAGTGACCGATACATTTCTTTTCATATGAGTTACATGTCCAGCTGCAGCAGAGAAAAGGAGGGAGTCAGCGGAAAACTGCACCTATCAGAGCACAAAAAATGTGAATATATTCCTGTTTATTTAAAAGACTCTGACAGAAAAGTGGGGTACCTCACTCTACCTTCCTCACCAGCTGTAAAAAATTTTCTGAATAATTTTGGCATGTGAACATATTCACTCTTTTTTATGCTGAGAGAGAAGACAGTGGCAGTGGCAAAGAGAAAGAAAAGGAATAAATACTGGAAGATAGTAGACAGTGGTTGTGTTATAAAAAGAGCAAAGGAAACAGTGGCAGTGTGATAGAATGATAGGGACACAATGGCGGTTGAATATCATCTGTGAGAAGGAATGAATGAGAATACAGTAAGAGAGAGCAAGAGGGGGACGATGACAGAGAGAGGAGACAGTAGTAGTAGTAGTAGTAGTAGTAGTAGTAGTAGTAGGATAGAACGAAGGAGACTGACTGAGACACGTGAGACAATGACAGAGACACATAGAAAGAAATGATAATCAGTTCGGCTGAATGAGTGAGAAATGGCAACTGGGAGCAGATGGGTATGAGCGACTTAGAGCGATAGACTATTGAGTATGACTTAACAGTTCGGGGAGCTTGTGCGAGTGAGAGGTGAGTTGCATGTTAAAAAAAAGCGCGAATATGTTCTAGGAATGTTTTTTAAGGATGCTGGTGAAGGTAAAATGAAGCAGGTGGTACTCCGCTTTTCAGTGTATTTTAAATAAATAGGAATATATTCGCGTTTTTTATGCTCTGAAATGGGCATTTTCCAGCAGGTAACTATACTCCAGAAAAAGTTAAGCTCATTCTTGGTTCTATGAGAATTCTTTTTTTTTTTTGGTCACGCTCTTTTTACCTTTTGAACAACTCTTACATATAAATATTCTATTTATTTCCTCCGAACAACTTCCTTTCTGTTTTACCAACTTTCAAAAGTACTTAAAATGTACTTGTTCCAGAGTTTATTCTTCCGTTGATATTTTGACGGAACCTTGATGTATGCCGCTTGTAATAACTTTGCCCTTTCACACTTTGTACTCTTCACTTTTCCGATCCTCTCTGTGATAAATTGTAGTTCTTCCTGAAATTCTGCGAGAATGCTTGGTCATCAACATATTTAATTAGCTTTATCTTTTGTCCTCTTACACCACTTACCTTTTTTAGTGCCTTACCTGAATGTGAGCATACAAAACTTTGGTGACAGTCAACGCAATTGTCTTCACACTTCTTCCAGATACCCCTCTCGTTCATTTCCTCACTGCCAACTCTTACCACTACTTGTCCTGTATACAGTTATTTCATCAACCTTCTATCCTTCCAGTCTACATCAACATCTTTCAGGGTCTTCAGGAGGATACTCCAGGTAGCTTTATCAAATGTCTGTTCCTGATCAACAAAACTGATGTACATATCACTTTTACCTTCTAGCATTCTTTGCCCTACCATCCATAGATACCTAACGTTTTTGCTTTCATGAATGCAAACAGATCTCACGTCTTTCTCAGTATTTCATTACAATTTTGTAAATACGTTCGGCCTTTGTAATGCGGCATCTGAAATTAATAATTATTGCCACACAAACGTTACGTTCTTTGGCGTTGTATTTATTTGGTAAGGGAACCAGGTAAATGGACAAATTTTCACTAAACCTTCAGACCAAATGCACTTGTCATATTCTGATCATAATATTAGTCAGTCTGGGTTTTGCTCCTTTTTTC